>NW_010402566.1:0-33619 GCF_000710305.1 Buceros rhinoceros silvestris | reverse complement strand
GTTGCGGGAATTACAAATCAAGGGATGCCACTCGGAAATTCAAAGTATAAGTTTTTACCCTTAGTTAAAGCCTTGACTTGAGACCAAATGAGAAGTACTCTGAATTCAGAGGCAAACTCTCTTCTACACACAAAAATTCGAAAAATATTTAACATCAATAAGCCGTTTGTATGAGAACTGAGCAGCAAAACATTTTTTTTCCACTTGGTTTTAATACCTCTATGAATGAACTATTTTTGACTTAACTGTTTAGCAGCACAGTTAGATATTAAGAATAGAATTAGACTTTTACCTACCCTCAGGCATCCTAGGTGATTTTTGAGTTCTTCACACTCCATTTGCAGCAGTTGGATCTCCAGATCTTTCGTACTTTTGGATTGTTTGTTTATATTTTGCAGATGCTGAGCCTTAACATTGACAAAGTGCATTCTCTGCTTTGGAGGAGATGTTCCGGTAATTGTTTTTGTGATGACAGCAGTGTTATTGGATGACAATGTCAATGATGTTGAAGGGCTGACATCCTGGTAAAGAGAAAATACATTTTTCATGTCATTTTTGCATTGTCTGAGGGCTTCTTTCAAAAGTCATACCATAAGTGCATTATTTGAAAATTTTCTCCTTCAGATCTTTCATTCAAACAGGAAGCAAGCAAGAAACACTCTCACTTGATCAATCACCAGCACAGAGACAGAGATAACACAAAGATATGAAAAGCAGACAATTTCTTCTCATATATTTTATTCCTCATGCAGTGGATGCCAATCAGCCATGATCGTTGACAACACAGATATCGATGTCTTTACCACTTGATGGCAACATAGGGCTGCTGCGCAGCCACGACTGCTGGTCCTTCACGCAGCGTTACATCACCCAGCTCAGGAAGAAGTCACCCTTGCTGCTGAACAGCCACGGCACTTGGAAGCTGCTCTCCAGCTACATCCAGGGTGCTGGACGCCAAAAGGCACTTGGCCACGTTGCAAACCCTTCAGCAGTCAAATGTGCTGCATGAGAGTGCTGGAAGAAGCTGAAGCTCTCTTCTGAGCCCGGGCAGTTCAGAGCTCTGTGTGTCCCAAGTCTCCTCGCCTTACACCCAGCCGTTGCCTTACTCCTTGGCTCGTCCCGATGGGTGTTCTCGTGCAGTAAGATAGTACACTTCAGCCACAGCATGAGAACCTAGCCCAGGGACACGGGTTGCTTTGGCAAGATACTACTCAGCATCATGTTATCAATTTAGTTTTGATCAGAAGGGTCCATCCATACTGTTAAAACAGATCGCAGGTGCCCCGGTGTAAGAGCCTCACCGTCCTCCAGATATTCACAGCTCTGCGGCTGAAAACACAGCCGTGTTGCTGAAACCAAAAGCATTCCTCAAAGTCAGCATGACTGTAACAGAAATCTCCCTGCATGGAACCCCTCTCTTCTGGCTTTCTTTAACCAAAATAGCGTACACATGTCTATATAAGAAACATGTGCAAAAAAAGTCTTCTGTGCAGGAAATTAAGCTGTTTGGTGCCCCCAGGAGCTCTCCAGATCCATTTTTGGAAACATTTAGCCACTTTTCTCAAGATCCATTATCACCAAGTAAAACCTTTAAAAAAAAAATAGTGTCCTCTATGTTAATTTGACACTCCCCACAATAAGCATGCAAAGGCAGATACATTTATAGCTCTTTTATTTTACAATTAAGCTCAAACTAAGTCAGGAAACAAAAAATTCATAAAAATTTACATATGTCCCCAAGTGAGTCATATCAGCAGATACTCGTATTTTAGCAGCAACCTGAAATACTGCTCTAGCTGTCAAATTAGATATTTTAAGCTGGATTGCTCAAATATTTATGTTAATTCCTCCTACTGCAGTGGGATGTGTTTACCTGGGCTGCCTGCCAGATGCCCACCCAGCTGCTCTTTCACTCCCCCTCCTCAACAGGTTGGGGGGAAAAAGGAAGAAAAGATGAGAAAGCTCCTGGATTGAGGTAAAACAGGGAAATCACTTCCTGTCACGGGCAAAACAGACTCAGTTTGGGGAAAATTAATGTAATGCAGTGCCAATTACAATAAGTTTGGGTAGTGAGAAACAAAGACAAAAACTGAAACACCTTCTCCCCACACTTTTCCCAGGCTCAACTTCACACCTTCATTCCCAAATGCTCACCTTCCCCTTCAGGAAAAGTCTTCTCTGCAATGGGCCACAGCTTGGATATCTGCTCCTCTGTGGTCCCTCTGTCATGGCAGCAGGGGACAATCTGTCCTGGTGCCTGCAGCACCTCTTCCTCCTCCCCCTGCTCACACCTGGGTGCTCACGGGGCTGTTCCTCACACGTTTTCCCCTCATTCCACGCAGCGTTTTGCCCTTTGTTTCACGTGCTTTCCCCGAGGTGCCACCAGCCTCGCTGAGGGGCTCAGCTGTGCCCCGTGCTGGGACCAGCTGTGCCTGGTGCGGGGCAGCCCCTCAGCCCTCCTCAGAGGGGACCCAGCAGCCCCACTGCCAGCACCGGGGCAACTGAAATACAGTCCAACAGTACAACCACAGGATAACCGCGGCTGAAGCCATCAGCATCTCCTCTAGCAAAGCCGACCCCAACCAGTCTCTCAGGATGAGGGAGGTGAGGGTGTTACAGCTGTGTAAACTGGGTCAGCTTCTCACTTTTGAAGCCAAAAAGGCTCCAAACTTTGAATGATGAACACTGTACTTCCCCAAGCTGGAATACTGGCAGATTCTCACACATACACTCTGACCTCAGACGAGTAAATCAGGTGTTACTCTCCAGCAAATGCAATTTCCATGCTCTGAAAAATTAATTTAATCATGAATGAAAGAGCTAGAAAAACTGAATCAAACTGTGGTGTGTTATATCTGCTAAATCTGCACATGAATATTTAACAGGCGAGTTTCTTCTATTAAGCATTAAACTGCTGAGTAAATGATACAGTAAAGTCTAAGAGTTGCCAAACACTTAAGTGTTTATTGATTTTTTTAAAGCAATTTTTATCGTGTTTGTATCTACTAAAGGGAGAAGCATTCAAAGCTCTGGAGAGCAAATCCATTAGTGGATAGAAAAGACGAATCAGAGAAAACATCAGATAAAGTTCCCTCTCACTAATGCACCCCAACGTCCTTGGAAGGGCAGTTTCTCTGTAGCTAAACAGGGTGTCCTGTCTCGATCACAAGGACATCCTTGGGTTACCCTCACCGCTTCCTTCTTCTATGCCAACCTCCGATTCGATGCTGTTTGGGACGGCGCTGATCCCTCTCTTTCACAAGCCTTGTGTGCCAACTCATATGCTGAAATCATGAAATCAAGAATTTAGCATCAACGTGTAATTTTTTTTATTGGGGGATGACTTCAAATTGGCCAGTACTTTAAATTGGGAATCTGTAATTAGAAGAGTTAAAAAAGAAGGAAAAAAATCATAGTGGTGGAGTCCTGGAACTGGTTAACATTCATAGCAGAAGTCCTAAAACTGCAAAAAGTAATTGTGCTGGACCATAAAACCTTAATCTACAGAGCAAGGAAGCAAACCGTGAGATAAACCTCAGTGCGTCGGGTGCCAGGGAGGGTGCAGGCGGTCCTTCCCCCCGACGCGTGGTCACTTCTGATCCGTGTCACTGCTGTGACAGCTGGGGCAGCAATTGGAAGATTTTAGAGCATGTAACACTCACCTTGCTGCTCTTAACATTTGTTGAGATGATTTTCCGTTTGCTTCTGCCCTCAGATCTGAGGTGTGGAGGCTTCTCAGACGTTTGTTTTGCGATCTTGTTGCTAGTTTTGGACTGCAGAACAAAATTCGTCAATGGCTCATTACAATATGTTACCACAAGTGATTCTGTTGGACTTTAGTCCATTTGTTCTTGCATAATAAAGCACGTTTCGAAGTATAGACTTGAAGCTCAAGAGGGTTAACGGAACAGACTAGACGAGGCATTCAGAGGGCAGCAGAGGACAGAACACGTCTGTGGCAGAGCCCACTTAGCGGTCCTGTGTCTGCGTAGTGCTTAGCATGGGGTGAACTGCGCTGTGGACACAGAACGGGAGCCTAGATACCACTGCAATCCAAACAGTAAGGAACAGTATGAGGAGCAATTTGTTCCTGGCACAGCATTTTGTGACTTTGTCAATCTCGGGAAGAATCTCATACTGGGTTTATGTGGAAGATGGATAAACCAGCAGGGATATGAGCGGCCTGTAGTTACATGGGAAATGGCATCGCTTCATCAGATTGTTCAGACAAAAGAGGGCGCTTTCTGCTACATCCCTGGAATTTAAGTGGGATAAAGCAGTGTACAAAGAGGGACCTTTGTTTCCTCTGCTGTTACCCAGTACCGGAGGACAGGGTTCAGAATAAACACGCAGTATTATTTAGGTGTGCTACAGATTTTAGCACTGATCCCTTCATTACATTTCAAGGTGTTGCTGAAATCACACATCAATTTTACAGTATGCTACATCCAACGTTAGACAGTCTTGTCTCCTAGATCTTGCACACCTAAAGAAACCACACGCAGCCCCTAGGGAACTGGCCTCACACCACGTTGCTCAGCTGCAGGTTATTCAGCACTCTTAGGAAGGCTGGTCCCTTTTTCCTCTCTTTATGGATGTTTAAGGGAAATTTCCTAGCGGAGTTTCCCGTTGGCCCTCACTCTGTGTGCTATCTAAAAGCACCAGCAAAGCAGCTGGGTTGGTTTTTTTCTTACTTTACATAACATTTAATCTTGGATAACGAAGACTGCTCCCAGAGAGTAAACAAAGTGACTGAGATCTGTTTTTCCAAACACCGCTACCCTTATTCTCATCCTCTCCCTGCTGACGGTGAGTCAGGCTGTCTCTATTTGGCCAGAGTGACGTGGCACTTTGTACCATTTGAGGTGTGGATTCTGTATTTCAGAGAGGTTAAACCTTGCAACACCAAGCAAGAAGCTGTCTTTGGAAAAAGACGTTTATTTTCTTCTCTAATCAGCCCTCAAAATTATCTAATTACCCAGCAGCAGAAGATGGCAGGAGGAAAAAGCAACAAAACAAACCAAACAGAAAGAAAAATTAAATTGGTTCTAATAAAGCAGATAGCTGCTGGAAATGGAAGAGAAACCTTTTATGTAGCTGCTCTGCAGTCACTGTCTGTGAACCAAAGGTGGCCGTTAGAACCGCTCGTACTACAAGCACCAACTATCTGTCCCTCTTCTGGCTGTGACAGTTTCTTCTACAGGCCAGGATGCTTGGGAGGCATCCACAGGTCTTTTCAAAAAAATTAAAACACTGTCCCCTCTCCCACATTCTCTGACTTTTTCCTGTTTTCACTGGGGCAATCCCATCACATCTAAGATCACTGAAACTGGGAGGGGAGCAAACACGCGCAACAAATCCAAACATACCCGAGAGGGGAGAGCACAGGGAGTTATATGCAATGAAACTTACTATGTCTGAAACAGTAACCCAGAGTGTTCGGGTGTGAATTAGACATTTTTAAAGAAAAATCATCATTGCTGCACCCTGAATAAGATCATCTTTATAAGCCTGGTTGGTACAGCATATGAGTATGAACACCTTTTCTTTAGTTGACTACTGATAATAAAACCAGATTCAAACAGAAATAAATCGGAACGAGCTCTTGGCTGGGACCTGAGCTGGCCCCAGGTGTGAAGCGGGCAGAGCTCGTAGTGACCGATGACGGTGAGGGCAGAAGGGAGGCACCGCTAGTGCTAACAGGAGCGATCTTCCCAGCAGCAGCAGCTGGCACTGACTGCCACCCCGAGGAGCAGCAAAAGTGGAGGCTTGCTCGGAGGAACCTTCTATGTCCCAGCCTTGCTCACACCATCTTTTTCCTTCTCTGTTCCTATCTCACCTCGCGAGAGCAGAAGAAGAAATGGGAAAACCATTCTCCCTTCCGAGCTCTCATTCCCAAACCAGCGATGTCTGTGAAACCTCACGGCCTCCTCCTAAAGCTGTCAGACTTCTCTCAAACTACAGCAAAACCACTCATTTTAACAGGAACATTACATACATATTTATTTCTTTCTTTAAATAACTAGTATTTTACATCTATTCAGTTCAATTTTTATTTCTCTTCTGTATGTTACTATATTGTGTTGTGGCGCCACGTGTATTAGTATAAAAACAGAATTTTTAAGGTTACAACAGATGGTAACGACACAGTTCCCCTTTAATCACAGAAAACCTACTCTAATGCAATTAAAATACTTTCAGATTTACTTTCCTTATTCCAAAAGGTAGGGAAGTCAACGAGGGCACTTATATCTGTGAAGGATAAAAAGAATGCTCAATGGAAAACCAAGAAAAGCATCCTGGCCTTCAAGTGTGTGAGTCATTCTGCATAGCACATGCTTGCCTATAGCTTAGCAACGAACCAACTTAGACGAGAAAAAAATGTAGAGACCAAATAAATCATCTAAAATCAGCTCTTGTATATGGATATGTGAATCCAGTTGGATTAAGGGGAAACACAGAGACTTGGCCTTTATTTTCTTCAAACTCACTTGACATTTACAATACTTTCTGTTATTTCTAGGGATTAAAAAATTAAATATGTCAGCTGTAATTAAAAATACATTTCAACACTTGCTGAATTTTATCATCCTGTGATTTTACCTGTTTTCTTTCTAAGACTGATTTGTTCCACAGTTTTATTTGCCTCATACTGGAAGGAAAATCAGACCCAAAAATACGCCAGGGGAAACTGTATAAATGGGAACGCTGACAAAGGCCTCATAAATAGCTTCAAAGTCAAGTGAGTCCATGTGTGCCCAGCTGTCATGCTTTGGGTCTGAGTGGAACGTCGGAGCTCTTCTCCCAGCTTGTCCTGGCAGGCAGCGTGGGTGACTCTCTGGGGTGGATCAAGTCTCCAGGCACAGGGCAAAATCACTGTAACCTAAAATTAGCCGCCTAAATTCATACACAGGCTGTCAACTATCCAACTTCATTTCAGAAACGTCAATCATAATATTCTGCTAAGCACTTTGAAAGCCTTTTGTAGAAACTTGCTTTAGTTCTTATAATGGTTCTGAACCTAGTTTTAGGTGAACTTTTTAAAAAAGTCTTGCTATCAGCAGCTATTGGGGAACTCTGTAAATATGGGGTGAGAAATAGCTTTATATTGTAGGAGTAGACTAGCTGTACTCTTCTCCACATGCAAATTACTTTATTCAAAAATAAATGTACCACTTGGTAGGCAGCTTAGGAAGCTGAGACTGTTTTATGTGGGGAAGGTGAAAAGGAGCTACAATTATTTTAACAATGAATATCTAGAACGTATGCATCAGGGACGATAACAGAAGTTCACCGCAAATGGTGACATCTCACGTGGGTAATATAGTTGAAGACAGACCAGGCAAGCATTTTGCATAAACCATTATTATGACGACTTGTGGCGAACCAGAAGAGAGAGAGGGAAGCACATACCAAACTAGAATTCTTAATGTCAATTATTTGTCATGGGGATAAAAATATTTCCTCAACAGAAATGCAAAAAATAGGGACAGATTGAAAGACCAGCCATGGCCTTTTAGGACTACGAGCTTGGTTTCGAAACAGGATCCACAGCTCACTTCAGACTTACCAGGGCACCAAAATTTACCTGCTACCAAAAGTTTCAAAAGCTCTAGAGCAACTCTTCTTTGATGAAATTGGCATCGTGATTACAGCCACAGCATAACCAAAATACCCCACCTTTGTAGCCAAAGGGTGTGTAAGCGTGATGACCTTATTGCTCACAAAAAAGCTGCATTCCAGTTGTGCTTATCAACCACGTACTTTCTGCTTAAAAAACTTCTCCACTTTCTAAGCTGTCTACCAAAGAGTAGGATTTGGGGGTTTTAATCAAATATTTTGCACACTAGAGGCATATCCTACAATAGAAAGCTATTTATTAACAAGGCTTTACATTGTTCCTCTGTAGGACGAGATTTTAAAAAATGTTTTCAGACAAGTTATGACATGTTCTGGACTGGAAATGGTTACTCACCACTTTGTCTTCCTCTTTTTCTTTAGTCAAGGGCTTATCCACTTTTGAAAAGGATTGATTTGCCTCAGGGGAATCCAGTACGGAATAGCCACGATCCAGAATGCTACTGATAGTCTTCTTCTGTAATAGAGGGAAAAGTGCCTTGAGAGCATTTAAACTCTCTAGAGAGAAGCCTAAATTGGCTTATAGGACTTTTGACTTTTAATAAGTCAGCCAGCACCATTTCACTCGTTACAGCCTCGAGGTAACAGACTTATTACTTGCATAATTCTTCTTTCTCTATGCCTTTGTTTCCTCCCCACCACTCCAAAACATTCACGGCCTGTCTCGCACCTCTGATCCAAGCTTTGGAGACGCTGGGTGGGTATTCTGAGACGCCTGGAAAGGAAACTGCCTTTCCCTTCCTCCTCCCAGGGCTTTTCAAAAGACAACCAAGATCTTTAGTCACAGGAGAATTAAGCATGGCTCAAAGTTTCCCTTTTCCTCTCAGGAGTTTTATTGTAGGTGAGCAGCCAAAGTGCTTGTGACTCTTCAAAGCTGGTTCTTTTACTAAGACAGGCTCCCAGATGTTTGGGAGGTGCTGTGGGAAACTCCTTTTAAGCAGCAGCACTGGAGGGCAAGTAGCTTACTGTCAGCACTGGGAGACTCTCCACCCAGTGGGAACAGTGACGTGTTTTATGCCCAGAAATAACCGATGTTTCTTACCTTGGTATTTATAACAGCTGAGTACAAAGTCCATCCAACAAGGCACTGTGTGTCAACCAGAGGCATGGTCATAGCGTGAATCTTACGGCTTCAGTAGTGTTTTACAAAGGGAGTAGTTTCCTCCCACCCAGAAGTGGGACAGAGGAAAAGAACGTTTTCTATATAGCCAGGCATCTAAGATTCACATCAAGCAAAACAAAATGCTGTGCATCAACACCTAGCAACAAGTTCTGGGGGTTTCTTTAATCCTGTTTAAAAATTAAAGGTAAATTTCTACTGAAAACATACCCTTGATACTTCAAAAGGTTTCAGGATGGTACAGTCTGATGGCTGTAAGTTCTGCCCTCAGAAGAGATGCCACTTTCCACCTACCTTTCTGTTTTGTGCTGAACTGCAAGCACAGTGCCCCAACCTGAAATGAAAAATCCTAGAACAGAATTCAGGAGAAATCTCTGTACAGACAGAGCATCTCATTTCTCCTCGATTAAGAGCAAGCTCAGGAGCGAAACGAGCACAGTGTGCTGCTCCCAGCCAGCAGAGATGCATTTATATGCAGAGAAGCCAGCATCTAGCTTTCACTGCAGTGAATTCAGAGTGCTTAGCTTCAACAGCATTTTGCAAAACACTATTTAAAAATCCATCCAAAAGCAATTGAAAGGAAAGCATATCTGCCAACTACATGCAAATCATACAAATCCTTAGAGTTTTGAAATTCAGTAGGTTTTTTGTTGTGAAAACATATCCAAAAATAAAATGGAAAGTGCATGGGAAAACTGAGAGTTGAATAAGAAGAAAGGAGGTCTCTTTTCCAAGGGGAAAAAAAAAAAGCTATACATTCCAGCAGTTCAGTACAGAATCAACTATTTAAAAAAAAAAAACAACAAAACTTCCCTTATCTAAAATCATGTGGCGGGCACCAAGCCACTGAGCCACGTACGTCCCGTTATGACCCTTCTACTTCAGTACCAGCTAAACCCCACATTAGGAGAAGTTATTCTTGCACCATTTGTACGGAGGAATTCAATCTACGCTGCCTGCCCCTGTCCAAGCCAGAAAACAATCAGCAGCGTCCCTGCCTCCGCCGAGCGCCAGCCAGAGCTGTGCGGCTGGTGTGCACCAAGCCACTGAGCCACGTACGTCCCGTTATGACCCTTCTACTTCAGTACCAGCTAAACCCCACATTAGGAGAAGTTATTCTTGCACCATTTGTACGGAGGAATTCAATCTACGCTGCCTGCCCCTGTCCAAGCCAGAAAACAATCAGCAGCGTCCCTGCCTCCGCCGAGCGCCAGCCAGAGCTGTGCGGCTGGTGTATAATTCAATCTACGCTGCCTGCCCCTGTCCAAGCCAGAAAACAATCAGCAGCGTCCCTGCCTCCGCCGAGCGCCAGCCAGAGCTGTGCGGCTGGGGTGCTCCGTGCTGCCCGGCTGGGACCGCCAAGCTGCTGCTTGCGGGAGACGCGCGGGCAGATTCCTGGGGAAGAGGCGAGTGCCCAGCGCTTGCATCCCTCGTTTTCCAGCAGCGTGAACACGCTGGCTGGCAGCCAGCTGCAGCCTGCGCTGCTCACTCACGCTTCCAAAGGGCCGAAGATGTGCTTTCTGCGGTTCGCAGGAGGAACAGCTTCGGGGGAAATGCAGATTTACATCAGCACTGTGCTCGCTGACACGACGGATTAATGCACACATCTTTCCTCTCCGGAATCACAGGTTTAAGTCTCCTTCACGCGTAGGCCTGAACCAGGTCCCTTGAAGCTAGCAGGAGTATTGCTGTGAATGTCCTTAAGAGGCTGTGGAAATCCCTCTTCCAGGAGGGAAAAAGTCCAGCAGAGAAACTACAGTGAAGCGGCCCATTTGTACGTGCACAGGTATTTCAGAAGCTCACTGAACTGTCTCTATTTTTGGTAATTACTTGCAGTCTTCCCCACTATTTAAGTGCATGATTTTTAGATTTTATTTCACAGCCAGAACTATAATGCTTAGTCAGCCTTTTGAACCTTTAACTTCTGCCACATCCTAGAATGGTCCTCTGTTACATATTTTAAATATACTGCAGTAAAACTGAAACATACTCCTCAAGCTGTCTACTTGTCTCAGAGGAACAGCAGGCAGGCAGGAGATCACGCACCCTTTGTGGCATCTCTTGAAGTCAGTGAAAAGACTCCTATAGGAGTTTGATTTATTCTAAATAAAGGGCCAACCATACTGGAACAGAAACTCCAAGCCTTCAGATCCTCTCTGAGGTTAGGGTTTTTCTTACTGATTGCTGATCAGCAAGGACTCCATCGTCAGCCATCGTAACCTGGAGTAGATCACCGCAGGCAGATGCTTCACTGGAGCACCGAATGCGGATCTGGCCCGTGACAGACGATGCTTCTCCTCAGGGACTAGATCCTGTTCAGGCATCGCTAATGATGTGTGTAAGCAGAATTGTCTGGTTTAGCAGCAAGTTCACAGATGCATATGAAAATACTGGTGAAGTTTTTATTAGCTGTTAAAACGCTCTGAATTTCTTACCCACAAATGAGTAAATGTCTTTAGAAAACCACTTTGTTTGAAACAAAAGTACCATGACTCCCAGAATAGAAATAAACAGTGAGTCAAACTTCGCCCCCAATGAGATAAACGCTACCATACTAACGCGTGGATGTTAATGCTACAGTTGTGCTCCTACAAAGCCGTAACACCCCTTAATAGGCTCAGCTTTATTTCACCCATCATTTATTTTGTTCCACATCACATTAAAGAAGCCTGAACCCAAAAGCCTCCGACTCCAACAAAAGTGAACAGGTGATTCTCATGTGACAAATGATACCCAGCATGAGGGCCCCTCTTTGTGCACTGCAGACAGCTGTGACATTTTTCTAAACAAAAATGTACAAAGTAAATATAGAGGGAATTGTATGGCAATCCTTGAATTATTGAAAGGCAAGCTATGCAGAACAAACATAATTAAAGGGTCTCATTATCTTGTAAATAATCATGGTAAATAATGCTTTAGATAATTACTTCATTAGTTCTCAAAACACTGGCTTCTATTCTCCTCTGAGATTCCATCCACTAACTCTACTCTGAATAAATTGCCAAAAGGGAAAATCAAAAGTAGAGCAAGCATGTGAGCTGGAAATGCAATGTGTACTTGTTGTATGAACTGATTTAAACCCAGGATGTTTTGAAATGCTTTTTTTGCAAATTTTCAGAAGGTTAGAAGCGGTTTGGGGTTCTTTTTAACTGTATTTTTCCTTTTCCTTCGGATTGCATTCTGATGCAGTTAGATTCATTTGCTGGCAGCTATAATTATCCATTTAAAGACGGTTGACCACTTAAAGACGGTGTGGATAGGACCAAGGTTAGTCTGTATCACGGATGACTGTCCTTCTTAACTAAACAGACACAGTGCCATTTTTCTGCACTACAAATACCATGAGCTAACTTCAAGAACACTCTATGACTCAAAAAGCATTAGCCTAAACAAAAGGAAAGCTGAAGACCAAGAGAAGAAATCGGCAGAAAATCCAAGGTGGCTCAATAGCTAAGAAAGTCTGCGTTCGGAAAAGCAAACAGCTTTTCTCAAGAGCATTCTGTGAGTAGTGCCAGTAATTAAGGCAATGGGAGGAAAAAGTGGCAAATATTTTCCTGGTCAGGACCCAAGTCAACTTGCAGCTCTGGCGAAGGCTGATGCTCACAAGTCACAGTATTTTAAAAGGCCTTTGCCAAAAGTCCATTAAAGAAATTGCGTAGCAAGAGGAAAATGGTAAGGCTGCAGAGCAAGTTCCCAGTCCTGAAGATGTTGCTGGGCACGGATCAATCACCATCAAAAAGACTAGAAAAAATTCATCCCAGAAGCTGGTTTCCAAACCCTAGAGTAATTGGTAATTTTTTTTAAAGGGGAAAAAAGTGAAGAGTCTAGGGAAGGTAATTTTACTTCTTCCTCTGGTCTTTCAATCTCCGTCAGAGCTGAGTATTGCTAATTAGGCTACATGAAAAATACCCTCCAATACAATGAGGCATTCTTGCACGCCGCCCACTCGTTCTGCTGTGTCAGCATTTACAAGCAGTTTCCACACAGCGGCGTAGTCCGGATTGACCACTAACCCTGCAAGACTGCCTCTAATAAAGACACACATGCAACAAACTTCCAAACCTTCTCAGTGACACAGATCTACAAGATCTGCCATTCCCACGCATGGCTGCAGCAGGGACGTTTCAGTGACGTACCTGTGCTGCTGCCTGTGACACTTTAGGAGGAAAGCTAGTTAGAAAAGTAAGATGCACAAACGGTGCTGAAAAAAAAATCACCGCTGTATCAGTTACTGATAGATCTTACATTATTTTATAGGCAATTTTCTTTCCTCTGGCTAAAATAATCTTAAAATACAGATGTCTCTCTTGAATAAAAAGTTTAAGAAGTTTTACTGTCCAGGAAGACGGCAAAGCATAAATTCCATTTGAAATTTTTGACAATAAACACATAGCATGGACTTTTAAAAGTTTATTAGGAGTATTTGACACTCTCTCACGCACACGCCAAAGGCAAAGACAGTCATAAGCTGAAACGGGCACCAGAGTGCACAGGCTGTGCTCTGCCACTCAGATCCTGCGTGATCTTGGACAAGTCAGTTCAGTGACTTGGATGAACTAGGACTTAATCTTTCGATTAGACACGTAAGCAGAACAGCTCTGTAAGAGCTCTGATGAGTGTTTGATTCTACAGTGACCTACAAATGGGAGCCAAGAAAAGCCTTCAACAGGCTTTCAAATAGTTGCGATTCCTTCTCTTCTGCTTAGCAATATGACCGGACAAAGATGTATTTCAGGTAGCCTGAAACTACTCCTGGTGAAGAAACCTGTCTGGTTATCTTGTTGTGAAATATCCTAGCCACTCACCCCCTGCCCCGTGGCTAAAGCTCATACACTTTACATTTAGTCTAGAGAATGCCTTTCACAATAACCATTTATATCCACAATTAACAGAAATTTGTTCCACAAATGGGCCAAAGAGAAAACTCTCCTCAAGGCCAGATTCTCTTTTTACTAATTTTTAGACTAGCAAAATGCTATTTTGTCAGATGGGCTTCCAACAGAAAAACAACCCCATTAATCCATAGAATATTAAGATACCGTTCTACTATACAAGCAGTTATGATGGAAAAAGTTTGTTTTTAAAAAAAAAAAAAACAAAAACACATTCACGATTATATTTAAAAAGATTCAGTTAATGAAAATGAAAGGTGTTTCATTCTGTGATGTAGAACAGAATGAGAATCTGGTCTGACCTCACCAATGACACTGCTTTGAGCAGGAGGTTGCACAGATGACATGCAGAGATGGCTTCCAGCCTGAGCAATCCTCTGATTCTACGATACACAGATGTTCACCCTCAGTTTGTGTCACAATTCAGGGAAGGAGGAAGCTTAAAAAAGAAGCCATGGATTTCTTCATGAGCTATCAATATGACTATACACACATTAATTCTTGTCTGCCTCCACACCTCACTGCAGAAATTTTAGATATAATTTCCTGAAGAGACTTACCCAGAGTTAGAAACGCAGATGAAGATTATGTAAGAGCAGACTCGGAACAGTAGAACCTTGTAGGCACGGAAAGTTAACAGCTCTGCGCTATACTGCCAAATAACCTTGTCAAACACGCACTGAAGTTGCCTCTCCATTCTCTGCGAGTTTACATCAAAGGACTATCAAGCGAGCTGTTACACAAACAGCACCGCTGTTGAGTCCCTACTCCTTGTGACATCCTCTCCAAAGCGAGCTGCGCTCGGTGTTAACGTTGTCAGGTTATTTTCGATTGACAGTAGCTGACATGGGCTGACCCAATAGCCTCACGCTGTCTCTCAAGTATGGATATAGAACCACAATTCTGTATGCCAAATAATCCTTGTTTTCTTCCCAACCCAGTCTGCGATATACTGTTAGCTATTTGTATCATAACAGCCTTCTTCTAAGAGCTATTTACTCCTGAGCATCAAAATCCTTCTTTCCCCGTTTGCAGTAAAATGATTCAAACGCAGCCAATAGCAGTAATCACCCTTCACAACACAGAAACCAATCAGTTTGTACTTACCATTTCTAGGTATTTCCCTCTGTAAAAACCTTTACTCCAGCAGTACTCTTGTTCTTCAGAACCTAGTTACAAGTGCTTATAAAACGCTTTTTTTATTCCAGAATGCTCATTTGTAAGTGCTTCGCTACAGGCAGGAGGGCTCAGCCGGGTTGACAGAGGCAGCTAAAAGAGGCTGCAAGTGGCACTCCATGACCGAGCAGCCAATTACTGTACATGACAGAACGGGCTGAGCTGACCCACAGGTGCCAGGGCTGCCCCACTGTCTGCAGCCGCGGCACAGCACCACGGCTATTTTCAGAAGTTGAATACAAGCTGCAGTAACGCATAGAATCAAATTTAACATTGGGTAACCCAAGTCTTTAAACCCCCATCACACCCCCAGAAAGACCCCAAACGAACCCTCTGTCCAAACTCTTCTCTCAAAACTACATTAAGCACAACTGGAAGAGTGTGTGGTTTTTAAATAATACCATTTCTGTGTAGGAAAACATCCTTCTGCAGAGGCAGCGGTTCCCTTTGTCTTCTAAATTTTATCAGGCTTCTCCTCACCAAAACTCGGGCACTGCTACGCTAAACAAATCCTCCTGCCTGGAAACGTCTGCCCCATATCTTTACACTGCAAAGAGAAGCAGAATACAGGCAGATCAATTTTTGAAACAGCTGTAGTTCATCTATTGAGTTCGTTTCTGTTCAGCTTTGGTGCTTTCTGCTGTGAGAAGCAGCAGATACCTGCACCCATACACCATCCGCGTGCTGGGGCTCTTTAAAGAGCAGCCAGTTAACGCCTCCCCTGTGCTAAGATTTTACTTTTCACTTTGCCTTTATGCACAAGTTTGCCTCATTAACTGCGAGGTTCAACATTCTCACTCCTATCCGATTTTCCCAATACCACCAAGAAATGTCAAGCAAAGAATAACTACCCCAATTATGGACAGTTTCCAAGTGCTTTGGTACTCCCTCTGCACATACCCCCTCACCGGCCTTAGGCTGTTCCACAACTTCTAACACCAACTTACTTCTGTGGGAAGGCGGCACCAACTCAAATGAAACTTGAGCATTCCGAATCTCTCCGAAAGAGCCCCCACTCAAAAAGAAGGGCACAACCAACCGTTGCCCTTTTCCAGTACCCTACTGACACTTGTACCACACTTGCTAGAGCGCCCACCATACGCGAGGCTCCTGTACATCGGGATGTGACCTGTGGAGGAGGAAGATGAGCACCAGTCCCCGTGCAGGTGGCAGCTGCTCCTCCCCACCTCCCATCCGGTGCAGCCACCACGGCAGTCAGCTCCAGCCAGGCTCCTCACGCCTGTTCCCCGCTGCTGCTGGAGACCGGTGCGCAGGGCAGGGGTAGCTGGAAGGAGCCAGGCCACCAAGGCAGTACAGCATCCCCCCTGGGGTTACACCACTTGCTGCCACGCCAGCAAAAAGCTGTTAGGGTGGCAATCTAACATCAAACATCAGCACAGGGAGAACGACTCCAGCTACCGCCCGTACATCCGAACCCTGAACCTATTCCCAAATTTCCAGGTCTGGGGTAGGCAGGTAAGAGGAAGTTATTTTAATTCTGCACTGGGAAAGATGCACTTTTATGAGGAGTTTTTGAGAATACGTGAATAGCTTTATTCAAATAAATAATTCCCATATTTTAAGTTTAGTACTAAAGCAAAATTCCATGGGCATAGTATAAATTAATAAATCCCATTAATGTCTCCATAATTATCTCTACAGCTACTTTGATCATCTCTACATTTTTTTTGATAAAAAGTTTCAGGAAATACACTACCTCCTCTTCAAGACCTAGGTATCAGCCGTTTGCCACATGTGGTTGCAAAGACATACCAGCCTTATTCAAACACTTACTGGAAATATTCGCAAAGGTCACAATGACATAACGAATATAAAAATAGCCACAAGATACTTGCTTAGATAAATTTATTAGTGCATAGGTTAGAGATTTACTCCCCTCCAATATTAACAGAACAAAGAGGTTCACCTGAAAAACAAGTCTTGTTTTGTTTTAAAACAAACTCATCGAGGCAGCTATATAACAACAAGTAAAAAGCACAGAGTGGCCTATTCAAATTTCTGGTCTTGATGGGCAAATTATTGCATTACAAACAAAAATATTCAACATGATGGGATTTTGGGGGTCATTTTAGGTCATCGGCTGTTAAACAGCAGAACTAATTTTCTTCTCCCAGTCTAATTTGTGTATCTGTATAAATAATATTTACTGATAAAAATCTAGAAAGCTATAGAATAAAAATACATTTTACCTAGAAGGAGTACTAAGGCAACGAGTCTTTCCTTACTTTGCACGTAAACTTCATCACAAACATCGGTGAGTGTTCTGGATTTAGAGGTAAAGAAACTTGTTTGTTCATGAAGCCGAAATTTTTCAAGCGACTTCTCTATGGCTGACTTGCAAAAAGGCCAATAACAGTATTTTTTTTTCTTTTTTTAAACATGTTTGACATCTGAATAGCTCCAGCACATTCACAGTGTATTTGGACAGCAAAGCAGGAATATTCATACATACAACATAAATTGTAAACTTTGCTGAATTTCATGAAGTCACCGGACTGAGTTATAGGTTACTGGGTAACTTTGATCTCGGACACTTTCAGCAAAACATAAGTTTAATGACTAATGTTTTAGGACTATGCTACTGCAGTTAACATTATCATTGGAAAAAAAATCGTTGGAAATATTATATTTGGAAACACGGACAAGTATAGTTTAGACTGTGTTTAAAAAGGCACACGTTACACTTTCCTCTAACTCTCCTGCAGTGTAAATGTATCTACATATCTACACGGGTATCCTTAAACATCGAGAGGTCAAAAATTCAAGTTACAAATATTTTACACACAAAATATAAAAATAACTTGTAACACAAAATGCAGTTATTTGGTTACATTTGAAGCCTTTCAAGCTTTCAAGTCTTGCAAGCTAGAATTACAACAGGCGTGTACACACTAAAACACTTCATACATGTTATAGAACACAGACTGCGTAACACATCAGTGTCTTAGTTTGTGCTGTGTTTCAGACGCTTCTGAGGGAGTTTATCCCTCTCTGCTATATTCACACACCCACATGAGCGAGCGCCTGAATAGCAAATCCTGACTTGGCTTTATAGAGAAAAAGCGTCAAATTCATATGAAAAATAAGGCTAAACTGATTCATCAGTTTTCTCTGCACAGAGGTTATTTGTAAAACTGCCTGCTCAAGTTCAAACTCAGAGTGCTTCACTATGGCATTCTTTTACCAGAAATGCTGCAACTAACTTTTTGTTATAAAGGCAAGGAAATATTTAGAGCAGTTAACCTTAGTTGCATGAAAAGAAAAAAAAAAACAACCTGTAAAATACAAAAAAGCTCTTTTTTTTTCCTTCTCAAGTGTAATGCAATAGGCAGACAGTTAAATAAGTAGTTTTTTCAGGATAAAACATTTTAGCACTTATTGGAGAAAATTTTAAGTATAAAGCTTAGGTAGGTGAAGGTTACTAAATAATTAATACACTTAAAGACAAGGCTACATCTTATAAAAACGTTCACAAGAGTGCTAACAAAAGCAGCACTGGTGAGATACTAAAATTCATTATTAGAATTACATTAGCAATAGGAAAACTAGCCAAACAGTCAAAATTCAATAGTCTCTCGACTCCCTATTTAAACTGTTTGTAACACTGAAATATGAAAAAAAAAATACCTAGGTTTCTTAAATTCAAAACAACTAAGAGCAAGTTTCAGTCTTACAAGTGTATGGCTTATGATGAAAACCCATAAGACATTCTGATCTTCATTTACGAGTAAACCTGAAGAGCCATTTTGTTTTCATTTTTAACCATTAGTGACAGGTCGCCATGGAACAGTGTAAGGCATCAATTACTAAAAAAGATTTGGTTTTACTGAAGATGAATTTTGGAGTTCCTGAACGTTTGTAACTCTTGGAACGCGCTTGCTATGATAGTGTTGTTGCTAGGATAATTCCAAGTATCAGAAGCAATACAGCTACACATATAATTATGAACATCAGTTTCTGCAAAAAAAGAGAGAAAAGTTGAGATTGAAACACGGTGTCAGGTACAGAACTGTTTAAGTACACGCATAGCCACAGAAAATTAAGAATCCTGATACTCAATCTGCGTGTCTGGATTTTCTTTCCATAGAACACTTGCTGTTACGGTTTGCTGCTGTTAGTCTGTCTTTCCTAACAGATGTAACCGTAGTGACAGGGTAGAGCTATCTGTGTAACATTTTGGTATTCTGCTTCTCAGAGTAATTGCTGTTACTCACACCAACTTCTGTAAATATCATTACGTACAGAAACAGGCGAGCAGGTACTTATCAAGGTCGAGTCTCAGCACAGTAACACTGCTTACTGCCACCCTCCTTCGATAAATATTTGTAGCCTGCTGAAACCTTTACAACTGCACTTAATGGAATTCAATAAAACACTGTGTAGGTAAAAGCTCAGAGCTGCAGAAAAAAAAAAAAAAAAAAAAAAAAAAAAAAAAAAAAGGAGGTGGGTTCTATGTAAATGCACCCAAGTCTGGCATGAGGTCAGGTACTGGTGACTGTAAGCAGTACAGTAAATCCTGTTACCTGCCCATAAACCGCAGCTGAGAAGAAACTGCAACATCAAAGCTAAACACTTTCACACCAGAAGAGTGTTAGTAAACTGAATTCCTGACTGGCTGGCTGGACCGACAGCCCGCTCACAGCGCTTCAGACAGGGTTTGAAGATACCACATGCAAAAGGTTGAGTCTTTACTGGACTCAGAAGAGTTAATTGCTATTTTCTACTCAGCCTGGCTAGGTGTTACCTCAACAAGAAATCTTCATTAGTACAGCAAAAATCTGAAAACTGAAAGAATTCTCAAATTTATGTCCTAAATTTCCAACTGGAATCTTTGCAGACTTTCTTTTACAAATGTGTTATTTCCCAGTGTTTCATTTGGTCTAGTAGTAATAAACCGCTTTGAAGCAAGGAATTTCAGGATGTTCTACAAGGCATAACAGCCATCTTCATGGCTGTAGACATCTACTTTTATGAAAGCTCTACTTAAAACCATAGAAATATCCATTTGATAAAGTTCCAGGTGTAAGCAGTATTCCATATCTTAGCACAGATTGTTTGCTGATCTGAATTTTCAGTATTAAGAAGAAAAAAAAAAAAAAAAAATCAGACTGCGAGACAGTAACTGGACTTTTTGGTCTCGTTTCTTTCTTGTTTACGAGCCTTATGCGGTAAATGCATTCTGCAAAGTTTGCAGCTTACCAGCAGGTGTCAGGTCTCTCTCTGCACATGCACAGCACGTTGCCAGCACGCAGGGACAGAGGAGATCCATCCACCCGCGCCCCTCAAGCCCACCCCCTGGTACTGACTGCACAGATATTAAGGGTTAGTAGAACAATACAAGGTACCAGAGTGAAACGAGAGCAAAATTAGTTGATTAGTTACTTACTGCCACCCTGGCAGGAAGTCATGCATGCTGAAGTTATCCAAGCATCACCGAATACCAACAGACAAACCAATAATTAGACCAATTACGGCAATCACCACCAATGACACAATGATAATTATCCACATTTTCTGTCAAAAAACAAGGTATTATTATTTTAATGTTAAGTACACTAAGACTTGCATTTATTTTAAATTTTCAGGTTTGAGATCCACAATCATTTTAAAAGCTTGCAATATTCTCTAATTGAGATAAACTTATCTGTACATTCTTGCATGCATAAGAATAAACATTTCTGAACAGTGTTTACAGGTAAACTAGTGTGATTAACACCTATATAGCCATCCGAGATGAGAAAACCACCACTTACAAATTCATTAAGCAGGCTCTTCTGAGACTTACTTTTTTTATGTAACAGACATATTATCTATATAGAGATACCTGTCTATAAAGATAAATCATTCCCTCAAATCCAATTATAAAAAGCCTCACAAAATTGCAGAGCGTCTCAAAATGAGAAATTATAATGTCAGAGGAACACTTTACTCACTCTGCAATCAGAGTTACAAAATAAAAAAATTTAATTCACATTGGAAATATTCAGATTTCTTCCAGATTATGGAGGTTTTGTTTGTTTGTTTGTAAAATCTTTTGGTAAATCTTCCTCTGTCATAATACTGATTTTTAACCACATTTTCTAATCTAATTTTGAGTATCGCGACTACAAAAAAGTAAAATGCATCTATTAATTCTACCTTGAAGGACTGAATACAACAGGACTGAAACCAGCTAAAATTGAAGGTCACTTCATACTGTGTTCAGTTAATATACTGATTAGCGCAATTACAGAAAGACAGCATACCCTTCGTGCTTTACTTTGATATTTAACTGCCTTTTTTGTCTCTTCTTTTGCATGTTCCACGTAGTCTGACGCATTCATCACATTCTTTTCTATGTTATTGATCATTTCACCCTTAAAATGAAATTTTGAAGAAAAAAAATAGTCTTATTATTAGAATCCACAGATCCTTGTTTAATGAACCTAAGGGAAGAAAGGCTATAAAACATCAACAATTTGTATGAACAAATGAATAAAACACGTATTAGCGGATGATGGTTTTTCAGCTTTGATGTGTAAAGGAAGAAGGGAATGAGAAGGGCGGGCTCAAAGTTCTAACCAAACAAGGAACATTCATGGGCAGGACAGGCATATTTCTCCCTTTTGCAGGAACAAATATTGAACATCTGAAAACATACCTTTGAATGCGAGGTATGTTTTAACAGCCAAAACTAGAACCGACATACTAAAGACATCAGAATTCCTGATGTGCCTGGAAGTGGGAAGGGTACTGACTACTTTGAGACAAGGCACAACAGCTGTCTAAGAAAATGCACACATACAGCAACTACAAAAGTTCCTCAGAACTGAGGGTTTAGAATGTCAATACACAACAAATTCAAATTAATTACGATGAATGAGATTTGGTAATGAAATGGAGGACTGGTGAAATATGACAGTAAGTCTATTACCTGTGTTTCTGTCCATCAGAAGAAATAAGCAGCAGCAGTAAACAGCAAAGCATTAAAGAATGATGCACAAGTAACTTTTGTTCATTTCTAATTCAGAAGAAAACTGCTACCAATTGGCCTTGGCTATATATATTCTAGCAAAGCAACACAGGACTTCTAGAACAAAGCCCAATTAAAAAATAACAGTCCTTTTCAGGAAATTTTCTCTCCTGAGCATTATTCTTTTCACTTTCCTACATAAGTCAAAGAATTTTAAGGACAGAAGTTAAAAATAATTCTGTTAGATAATTGGTATGTAAAGACTACAAACAGCACGAATTTATGTACATGTCAAAAGAACGCTGATTCATAAAGAGACGACTTGAATGCCTTGTCAGTTCCTTTACATTCACATTAGCTACAGCAGTGGTCGTACCTTTGCAGCACACCCAAGTTGCACACATCCTTGCTAACGCACATTTTATTCTACCACAGTAGTCCTTTGCCATGTCTGTGAGAGTCCTAAATTCCCAAGGTATTAGCCAAAACTCCAGGAGTCAGTTGTGCTTAAACATGCACAACATTTGCGAGCATATTGCGTGTTGAAGAAAATATTAAGACTAACTGAAAAGAAACTCTATGCTTAGTTATTCATAGCTTATACTACGAGTACATCTAGATCAGGCATTTGTCTAAAACAAACCAAACCCTTTAGTGATCAACCTTCCTATATTCTACTCACAGTCAAAAACCACTGTGAGTCTCCATTACCTGAACATAAGCAACTCTTTCTGCATATTTCAAAGAGGAAGATTGGGGAGAAAAAAAAAAAAATCCCACTTACATAAATGCGTTTGGATTGGTTCATTTACCTGCGTCTCAACAAACATCGCCATGTCCATAAACATTTCATGTAGCTCCCGTATGCTAGATTCCAGTTTCATAATATCCTTGTGACGTGACTCAATTTCATTCAGAGCTTGCCTAGTTATTTGAGAGTCTGAAATAATCTTCAGGAGAATAAAAAAAAAAAAGATATGGACATAAATAAGCATGTGCTGACACACTTTCTAAATAGCAGAAGCAGCAGAATAGAAGAGGTATGGCTAGACCAGAAATACATACATCAGAAGTGAAGATTGCAGGATTACCACTCTCTAACATTTCTTCCAGTTCCTCATCAGTGGTGGTCTTTCCAGCTAGGATAAAAAACAACAGTACTTCACTTATTCATTACTCAACATAAAATTTTATCATACAAGGATGACAATTCAAAGAAAATTCTTGTACTGAGCATTTATCAGGATAAAACAATGTAGTGTTTAGCCATTACCATGTGTCATTCCGCATATGAAAAAGCCCCAAATTACAAGTAGTAGTCAGAAAACAAATGTAGATTCAAAGATAGGATGAACGATTCCTGGCTGGTGGTTCTTTTGGTCAGATTGAAGAGTTTCATCAGAAGCAATTACAATGTACATATGAACCTTGCTAAGTGGAGTGTTCTTCAGAAGGAAGAACTTGAGATGCAGAGTATTTTTACAGCATTCAATATTTACCTATTCAATCATGTCACATGGCACCTAGTTTACTTGCTCCCCATCGCTGTGTGGACAATAAAATTCTTTATGTAAATTAGATTTTACCAGCACTGGGTTACATTCATATTCCACATTCCTTCACATGTACTTTTCGTAACTCATCTAACAATTGCAGTTTATTATTGCACGTTCAAGCAAACTGCATCCTACAGATGACACTGGTGTGACAAGTGCAAGTGTTACAGGTTACACAACATATTCAAGTGATTTGTATTGTAGAATTTTTAAAATTACATATGAAATCTGTTCTGCCCACGTAAAGTAAGTTGAGTATCTGTAATAATTTACATAATTCTGTCCTATCAGTTGAAAGTTACAGTTTGATTATTACTTTCTGATGTTAATATCCAAAAAAGCTGCAAAACCTGCTTTAAAATTTCTAGTGCTGAGGAAAAGCTGAAGGCTCTAACTGGGTCATAACACCATCAACTTGAAGGAACCATGTCCTGAGGTATCAGGGTCCCTCCCCTCAGAGAATTTAACTTGCCTGATAGACTTTACCAAAATGCTGAATGAGCCATTAGCATGAGAGGTTAATGACAAATCTGAGAAGCACATAAAAAGCAAAGTCTTCTTACAATATGCCAACTCTCCTGCTGCATTTCCTGTTTCAGCAAGATATGCATTTGCTCTCGCAGGAGATATTCAAAAAGGGTTTTGAATGGATTTTTTTTAGACACCTTTCACAGTAGACGATGTAGTTCAGAGTCGAGTCGGGTACCTTTGTGAATTACTCCTGTAATAATCAATGATGACTGAGTCACGTTTGACTTATTTCATCATTGATTAGAGTACATATAATGGCAACATTGATTTTATGTCAGCTGAATTTAACAGATGTTAGTATTGACAAAACTAGCAGAGCATAAACAGAGATGTTGTCCTGTTTAGCATGTTAATTTTGAAATGGCTTTTAATAACACTCGCTATCTTCAGAATGCAGCTTTTCTTAATGTTTCAGTTGAAGTTGCAACTTTGGAAATAAAAGAAACAAAGGAAAAAGATCTTTTCTTTAATAATTTTCAACATAAAATAAATGCTTTAGTGAGTTTTCTCTATTTTCTTTAGAGCTCTTCTGAAGAGTAGCAAAGAGTTTTATGCCATACAATAAAACTGTTTCTTTCCCCTCACATACCTCAAGATGTCCAAGATGTACAGCGCTTTGTACCATCTTTAAGTAGTAAGAAACAAGGGAGGTACTATATAACACAATCTGCTTAAAAAACAAGTGTATTCAGGTCACTTACTTATCTCTAATTGTCTCTGTATCCGACCTTTGCTGCGTTCTCGAAAAAGAGTTTGGGTCTCATTGTATTCCGTCATGACCTCCACAAACTTGTGAGCTAATACAGAGTGCTGTTTTTTGAGGATTTAAAAATATGGAACAAACACGTTTATTTTTTTTTTGACATAGCGAATACTACTGCACAACAACTGAAAGTGGTATTTACAGTCCAACAGAACAGAACACGAAGTTCTGAAACTATTTCAGAAAAGTGAAATTTATTCTCTGACTTACTAGAATCCTTTTATTTTCTTTAAACTTCGGTGGCCATACCTGTGTTTTTCTTATCCTGAGGTCCACTGATGTCCGATTAGCATTTTCACCCTGACTGAAACTTTGTTCAATAGCTAAGAATAAAATAAAATTATGAGTCAGTAGTCAGTATAATTATTTAATTGTGTAGCTCAGTTACTTTGTAAATACTATTAATCATTACTTTTTTCACTTTTTCCTCGACCCTTAACAACATACAAGCTCCCTAAAGACATGTTTAACATTCTGGGGGGAAGAGGGGGGTGACAGTGATAGATAGAAATATACATATAAAATAAAAAAAGATGTGACAATTGGTTCAGATCTTAAGACACAGTAGCTACTCCAATATTCTTAATCGTCACACTACTGTCTGTTACTCTGGAAAATTTTCAAAAGGTGTAACGAAATGGGCTGCTCTTACAGTTTAAACAATAAACACAATACTCTAGTGTTTATGGAAAGATAAAAGTACACAGTAATTGTAATACAGTAACATTAAACCAGTCAATATATTTCAAAACCTACGCTAAGCTGTTAAAACAGGCTCACAGAAGAAAGACAGAGTAAAATTAGCTAGTTTGATCTAAAATGCAGTAGGTGCTCTACAGCACGTAGACAGTCATGCCATGGAGACTATCCTTTTGCAGTTAATCTTCCAAAATGTCATGAACAAAACCCAGCATTTCAGCTGCAGAATACATTTCTACATAGAGGAATTACTTGCACTGTAATTTTTGAGGTTATTTCTGAAAGCGAGCAAGCTCTTCACCCTATTCCACAAACCAGGCTGTACTGAGACCTACTATTTATCAGCAGTGAAGCTTGCCAAGGAGGAATAGAGTAGAGGACGATACCGTTACCAGCCTAGGCTACAGAGGGGTATCTCCCCCCTCTTTCTTTAAGAGCTGTACAATCAATTTATGCAGACGTAACGCAGCTTGGAAAGTTCAGAAGCTCTGCTGCAATGCATTAAGTTTCTAACACTTCTACCATCTGGAATCATTACAAGCGACAGTAGTTTTATTTCTCCTTACAACTTACCCTTTAACCTGGCTCGGACTTTATTAGCAATCTTCTTTATCTCCTCATTTAATTCTTCAAGTTCTTCCTTTGTTCCTTTAAAAAAAAAAAAAAAAAAAAAAAAAAAAAAAAAAAAAAAAAGGATTTTTTTAGCCTTGTTAATGATTGATAACAGAAAGCCAGCAACCATCTACATCTCTACCTTGCAATCTTGTAACTGTATTCAGTAGAACCGTGCAGAGAAGTAGTTTATTACACTCTTAAGTATGATGTAAAATATGATGTAAATAACATCATCACTTAAATATGATGTAAATAACAGCATACCATCAGATTCCTGCTCCTTATGACAGGATCTTACACTTTGGAAACATTATTACCAAACCACCAACTAAACCAGGCGCTAAAATACTCCATGTTTTTTCTTAACCTAACGCTTTCAGCGCAATACTCATTTGCTGGACAAAGTGAAAGTTCAGTGAAGTCTATCAAGTGGAAATACAGATTTATCTCACATTCTCAGTTCTGTTTATCACCGAGTCACTGCTTTACCCTTATTAACATACATGTACCATGCACAGTTCGTATTTTTTCAACAATACTACCCAGAGTATTATGAAGCACTTAGCTAGATCTCTGTTACTGGGTTTTCTGAAGACACTAGATGCACAAGGGCATACATTACTTACAAGCAATGTCATGTTTCCTACACAATGCAGATGCATTATTGAGCATAATTTTTAGCACAAACATAAGCTGATTAATTAGCTGAGACTACAGATTTGAAACATTCAGATGAACCTTTATTAAACCCAAGATTCATTGACTGTGTAAGATTGTTATGACAAAAAGCAGCCTGGAAGAACATGAGCCCATCCAGAAACAAAGAAAATAGGGGAAAAGAAGAACTAACATCCGAAGTTCAGGTTTTATCAACAAGAAGATAAATGTTAAGCTTGCGACATTCCACAAAAATATCTCATGCATCTTTTCTTCCCTTTTCTTTAAACCCTGCCCACAAAACTCGGCATGTCTTGAACTACGAAGTGTTGAGAACAGAAGAGATTCCGTGTTTCTGGGTAAGTTCCCCAAACTTTCAAGTTCTCTGCTCCAAAAGTTCACTTTCAGCTACAGGGTGACAGCCTCTAAAAACGGGCTCCAGCACGGAACTCTTATGACTGCTGTAGCAGCAGCTGGCTGTAGCGTTAGTGTTAGACAGAACCTTGCTGCCACTGAAGAATAAAGAGAAGATGACGGATCTCCCGTATGAGCTTCAGCTGACAACTTCAACAGTTTCTCAAATTAAAAGAAATACAAGCAGCCTCTAAATTTCTGAAGACACAATCAATTTCAAAAGACCACGTTGAAATGAGTTTTGGTCTAGCTGCATTTTGCATTCTGAACACCTGAAGTTCTATTCCTACAGACAGCTAAAACAAACAAATTTATTTCCTAATGTCTGATATCATTTCAGATATTCCTCATCTGAAATCTAAAAGAAGTAATACTCACTTCCTTCAGGATTTGGTGCTGACAGGATAATGCTGTGCTGCTTCTTCACTTCTTCCACATTTTGTGCTATTTTTGCTATATTATTTCTAAGTTCCTCAACCTAGAGGAAGAGAAATATGGCAATGAAAACAGAATAATTCAGGGCAAAGATTTAAGAGAAAAAAAAATCTCCGGTAATAAAAATTGTAAAGTATTTCATTGCAACATTTTTAAGTATCTGACAGAAATCCCAGCAGAAATGGTGATGTTTAAACAGCTCCAACTTTTTTTCCTTAAGAAAAAATTATATTCTCAATAGCGAATATATTCTGTATGGCCAAAACCTTAAGTGTTACTATTCTTAATAAAAAAGATTTTAAAATTCAGTAAGTAAATTCCTTGTTCACAAGGAGTTAAAAAACACAGAAAATATCCTGAAATACACAAGCAAAAGTGTTACCAACCTTTGATCTGGCAAATTGCAAAACATAATGGGAGTGGTATAGATGAATAGAGATGAATTGTTAAACCTAATAACAGAAATTTAAAGGCACCCTCAGAAAAAGGTTTCTTTAATGCATAGTGAAAAAAGTAACTTTACCTGCTGGAAAAAGTCATCCATAAAATGGTCTTTTTCAACAATAACTGTTTCCCCATCTTCGTTTCCTTTACACTGTAAAAAACAATAAAAACGAACCTATGAAATAAAACTCAGGATACTGTTCTGAAACGACAATGACTTCTTCTGCATTGCTACTGCAAACACACTTTGGTCAATCACCTGCAAAGTCAAAAAAGTGATTTTTCCCTTTCTGAGGACTGTAATCTAAAACCAAGCAAGCAGAAAGGTCTAAAAGTCACCTGATGACCACGAAGCTGTGAATGCTAAGGCACGTGCTCTTCTCTGAACAACTTCAGGACACAACCAGTCTGCAAGTGATGACACAGTTTTCACTATCTGTCACAAAAATTATTAAAATGCAATTTGGCAGATAAATCTTCTCTCACAGCATAAAGATACTTCCACAGTGAGTCCCACATGAACTGAAAATAATATTTGCTTTACTGAGACTGTAAACCAAATCCTCTGAAATAAATACTAGGAGAGGTGCTGACGACTGCCTGGTGAGGTAATGAGCTAAACATCTAATGAAAGCTAGGACAAAAAGATATCAACATCTCCTTGCTAGTTTTGCCCTTGGGTGTTTTCAAGGTTGTCACTCCAAACCAATTTAGACATAATTACGCTACGCTAAACGATACAAGTGTTACATAACAACCCAAACCTCAGAATAGCAGCTAAGGAGCAGAAGCTCAAGCTGACATGCTCACACAGATCTCCAGGGCACGTGTTCCCTGAGTCACACTTCCCTGACCCTTGGGCCAGCCCAGCAGAATATACAGATCCTGACAGTAAATGAGATGCAAATTTTATCAAAGGGAAAGTGAGAATTAACATGCATCACATAATGGCAAAGAGTTCCAGCTTCCATGTCCTCTAGCCCTCTCTGCACAGCACAGACTGTTTGAACTGCACTGAATCAAAATTAGAAGAGAGTATTATTCTCACACATAGTCAGTGGTTATCTGTCAGAAACAACAAACTGCAAGAGAGATATCAATAAGGGATTTTCATGTCCAAGAAGCCTCTTTTCTTACAAGCCCCCCGCCTTTGATCTAACACCCACTTTCTGCTCCTAAACCCTATCACCCAATAACCCCTTTGTTTCTGCTTTTATTACATTAGTGAGACGTGTATTATGTGCACATCAATTCTGCAGTTTAATCCAATGTCAAACACTGCAATTATCTAATAAAGAACATTATACTCTATGAAGATCTATGAATCAAAATCCGAGTGCCCCACATCTCCAAGGAAAGTTATTACTTGTGGTCTGAGATAGTTCCTTTCCTGCAAATTCAGTGAGTGCATAAAGCCCTTTGACAACGTGCGTCAGAAATCACCTGGGAGTTGCGCTCAGGGGAAACCATAATGCCCCAGCTGAAATACAGGAATTTAGCTGTTATTGCTCTCCTGGGCCGCCCTCCAATCACTCCTAGTGCAGCGTCTCATTAAAGACGTTTTGTAGTTACTCGTTTTGGGGAGATGATTGCTAGAGCTCAATATCACAGGATGTGTCCTTGGGGACGGCAATCAATAAACCATCTAGCTTACAACAAGTGAGTAAGGAAGTCTGCGCCCAAATGAAGTCACCCAAGTTTTATCCATTCCAGAGACTGCAGTGCTACAAAGCCAATAGTCCAAAGCTGGTATTTATGCCGTTTCATTTCTTTATCTATGTAAAAGAACACCCTCTGTTTATATTTACTGAGTAAGGAATAATTTTCCTACTTGTTTATAATCACATCCTATATTAAGGTAACTGAACAAAAAGAGATTTGCCATGTCAGCTTTTATTTTGGTCAGATCTTAGTAAAACACTACGCACCTCAGAGAAACTAAAACAAATGAAAGACACAAAGCTCTTCCTGGGAAGCCCTGACTGCAGAACACCAGTGATCAGCCGCCCTGCAGGCAGCTCCCCGCTCATTTCACTTTCACATTCGGTTCCAGTGACACCACTGACAGATCAATTTGCTGTCTACAATTTGTTGAAGGATTGATGACAGCCTGCTTTGAACATCAGCACTTGAGACACCTGATGACTTGTCAGCCTCTGTTCTCTAGGTTCTTAAATCATCGCTCACCTAAAATACAGCTTATCTGCAAACTCGCTTCAACTTCGGCGACGCGCCTTCTTTTGACAAGCACATAATTCAACCAAGAGCTCACTTTTATCAGCAAGTTTAGCAGAAACATATTGCTTGTCGTAGATCTTACCTCCCCAGTATAAGCACTATCACGAAAAACTGATAAAAAATTGCACATCAACACCACCAGCAACCTAATGAAGTCTGTTTGCAGCTTGTGCCTTGACCTTGGCACTGAAAATCTGGGCCATAAAACTCCGTCAACACTCAGACTTATAAAACATATCAACTTCCCTCAGAAATTGGTTTATACAACAGAATCTAGATATTCAGCCAAAATTCAGCTCCAAGTAGGGGCTATCAGATGGTTTATGACAATTGCGACATTTCCCACACCTTACAGAATTGCAGGAATAAGTCTAGCTTAGGATATCCCACCAAATTAATTATTGACCTTTGAAAGTGAAAACAGCTTTTAACCTCAAAACATAACCATGACTTGCCCCTGAAATTCGATTCGGTGTTAGTTATTTCTCAGTCCAGATCATGCATAGTCCTCTGGCAGGCTGCGGGCTAACAACTGACCACCATCATCCCCAGGGACCAGATCCCGGCAGCGGGTTACGAAGTGTTACAGCTTCTCCTTACAGCATCAGTGTTTCCAGAAATTCTTTCACATCAGAGCAGCCAAGGAGGCCTTACGGAGGGCCAAGGAGGTCTGTTTGGCAGCTTTGACAGGCCAATCACTAACACGATGCATTTATGATTATTGTCAGCCAGAAAAACATCACTTGGTAACTGTCTACAAGAAATTACTTTATGCTGTTGCAACATGGAAAACATACAGCTCATCTTCAGAACAATCCACGTTCGAACAAAGAATGTCTTGTAAGAGGTTAACTTGGGGAAAAAAAGAACTCAGTAGTTTTCCTCCTTCTGCAAAGGTTCGTTTTGCGTTTTTTTCAACCTTAATTTTAACTTTTGTGACTTAGTGCCTCCAAAACTCTTTAGGAATGAATGAAGAACCACAAAGTAAATGCCCAAGAAATAGTTTACAAAAAAATCAACGCAGTTACAGGTCGTTGTTTACAGAAAAAAAGCTAAAATAATACAAATGTATTTTTCAAAGGTTCTATCTCAGGTACCCTCAGTAACACTCAAAAATAAAGAGACACAAAAAGCACGTGTTTAAAACGATTTACCAATCAAGCAAGAAAAATGGAGTTCAATAGAGTGCTCTGCATCCATTTCAGCAAAACCAGTTTGAAACAAAAAGGTTTGAATGTGTTTTACTGGCAGACCTTTAAAAGGACACCTGTTTTTAATATCTGACACGAGCTGAACATGCTGAACTGAGTCTCTGAACACAGATCCCACCGCTCTCTAAGATGGGCTTGTACACGCGAACAGCAAACCACTGAGGGCTGCGAGAATATTCTACACTATCATTGCTATGTACTTGCCCGGTCTGTTTACTTCTTCCCTAAACATCTGCTGTCAACCACCACTGAGAGCCGCTGCTGGGGCAGAGAGAACCTTCCATCCTTCTTTCAGTCTTACTCTCATTTGCGCCCCAAATAACTACAGCCAGTCTGGGATTTGATCAATTGTCCAATTAATTGCATTAAAGGACAATTCACAGCGTTGAAAGAAGTTCATTTTGGCCTGCTTAGAATCATTTTGAAATGACATTGTTTGTCCACTTTTAGGGGCTTATTTTACAATTATAGTTGCTATCTTCTGAAAAAGCAAGTACTTTACAAGACTTTTTCTGGCTAGAAGGTAAGAGAAAGCAACATTATCTGAAAGCTATACAACCCGCATGTCTTCAACCATTTCTTCCTCCACCAACTCTGTGAGCACTGTTTAACTACCAAAATACACTGTATTAATAAGAGTATAAAAAGGTTATAATCTTATGGCAATGGACTACAATCATCGATAAGTAACATTTCTCCCTCTTCTTCATAAAAGGGAAATCTAGGGAAAAGTTACAACTTTAATGACAAAATACTTTGCTCACTGTCAAATAAAATCTAAGCACACACAAATGAGGACCTGTAAATTTTAATTCCCATTTCTGCTAAAGAGAATACTGTATGTAGTTAAAACAGGGCAGCGGAGACTGGCTAAAGCACTAGGATCTCTTAAACTACTTGTGTGCCACATCGGATCTTGGGGGAAACGGGGTGGATAGAACTCCCATGTAAGGTGCAGCCAAAGTAAGACACAGTGTCATTCGCACATGAAGGGAACGAGGTGAGACATAGTAATTCCTGGAGATTTTGCAGGCCCAGGCCTGTTTAAAAACCACAGTGTACATGTTCTACTCTTCACTTAATGATTTCGTCAAATAAAGTACAACGGAACTACACTAATCAAACCAAAACAGGCAAATAAACGTTAATACTTTACTTCTGATTACTTATTCCTTCTCAAAGGAATCTTATCTACGTGTGGTCAAAGTCTTTGTATTAGTAAAGGAAAATAACTTCACAAAAATCTTTTTTGATATTTCAGGTAAAGATACAAGTCGGAAGTCGCTATTTCCCTAAGTTCCCGGTGGAAATAAAGATTTACAAGCACCAGTTTGCTGCTTTCTTTTTCCAGAGCATGTGCACCACCACTCAAATTTGGCATGTGTTCCTACAAACTGGACACGTTTAGAAACAGGAAAAGGAAGAAGTATACCCAAAAGAAATAACACACTTCTTTGCCACGACTCTGAAACATTGAGCCTGTTAAAGATACTGTAACCTAATCACGCGAAAACTTTTCAGAAGGCAATTATCCTTTTGGAGAGGAAGACAAAGAGACTGGTAACTCCATCACTTAGAGATGGAGCTTCCAAAATGCATTTTGTGATCCCGAAGATACAAACTTAATTTTAAGATGAATGAGACCCAAGCCTACATGCAGCTCAACAGGGGACAACTACATAAACGTGGAGCCCTACAACTATCACAGGAACTCCTGTGTGTTCTCCATCTCCACTTCTTTCCAAGGGGGAACAAAAAAGAGTCAAACTTTTATTTTATCCAAGCTATATCCTGTTGAAGACAAACATGATGGTACCTGCCTCCAACACTCCTTTCTTTTTTTAGAATACTCTTTTCAAAGAACAAATAAGGGAAAGGAAAAGATCACATAAACATAACCAGCTACCATTTTGTAAACATGCAGAAAATAAAAGCTGCATATACCTTTATCGACACTTTTCTGGTTAAACAGTTCCCAAGCAGATGAATCTGCACCACGGGCAGTTCGAAAACGAAATTACTCAGTTTAGGTGTCATTCAAAAGGTTAACACTTGAAACGCGCTGGAGGTCAGGAGGAAGCGGGGGAAGGTGATCTATAAAAACCGGAGCAGCTTGAACTTTGCTGCCAGATCCTCGGGCTCCGACGCGCCTCCCCGGCTCTCGGGAGGAAGCCGCCCCCCTCCCCGGCAAAGGAAGGGGAAAACAGCGGGCGGCAGCCGGAGACCTCCCTGCCCCCAGGGACGCGGCCGAGGCGTT
>NW_010402565.1:1458-2386 GCF_000710305.1 Buceros rhinoceros silvestris | reverse complement strand
TCTGGACTCCCAGCTGAGCCTGCCTACCGTTGACACTGGGCCTGCCCTGCTCCCATTGCCTGGCTGGTGACGCCTCTACCCTGTAATCGTGCTTGGCCCTGGCTCTCCATCCATCGAGGAGCAGCTGCTCCTCTGTGGCCATGGACAGTACACAAGGAACAGAGACATTATCCGCCCCAAAGACGCCATACGCAGGAACAAGCCAGGGTGACCTGGGAGCTGGAGGAGTAGCTCGTCTTGCTCTTTGAGTCGCTTACTTCAGCACCGCAGATCCCTTGGACTCTGCTATAATGGCAGATGGTAAATGCTCCTTTCCACTTCACGTCTGTGACGAGTCGTGTCTGCCGCTTCTGGTTTTGATCTGTTGCAGGCACTTTATTTGTATATATTTATAAGATTATCTGGGTTAAGTGCAGCTTCCCTTTCTCCCATCTATCTAGCCTGAAGTTGTTTAACAAGATCTTCCTGTTTTTATTCCAGCTCAGTATCAAGAAGTCACAGGTACTAACTGGCACTTGGCATTGAGCTAATTTTTTTTGTGCAGTGAACGCAAGCTCTGTGTATCACAGATTTCTTGGTTCTCCAGTATCTGATCTCTCAGCCTTGCTTTGCTGACAGATGTCAGTCTCCTCCTGTTTCATTCCTCTCCCAGTTCTTCACAGTGACTTTTTATTGTAAAGAATTTCCCCTCACCCCCACAGGTACTAACTGGCACTTGGCATTGAGCTAATTTTTTTTGTGCAGTGAACGCAAGCTCTGTGTATCACAGATTTCTTGGTTCTCCAGTATCTGATCTCTCAGCCTTGCTTTGCTGACAGATGTCAGTCTCCTCCTGTTTCATTCCTCTCCCAGTTCTTCACAGTGACTTTTTATTGTAAAGAATTTCCCCTCACCCCCCCCCCCCCCCCCGCGCGACTGCGCATCTCGC
>NW_010402565.1:924-1346 GCF_000710305.1 Buceros rhinoceros silvestris | reverse complement strand
CTGTGGATAAATCCGGCATTATTACAACGAGCAGGACCAACACCTGAACAGAATTATGGGGGTGGGAACAGGAACGCAGTGTTGCATAGTTTCACTAGCTTACATGTAAGTTGGTTGTTTGGGGGTTTTTTAATGAAAACTGCCTTCAATTAATGGGCTAGATAGAGGAAGAATCAGTGTCTTTTGTATAGCGGCACTTCTGGGGCCGGCATGGGGTTGTTTTTGTTGCATTGTTCTTTTTCTTACCAGAGTGTTCAGCTAGAACTGCCATCCTTTCCTTCTGGGGAAAAACGCAGGAGGTGACCAGAGCAATGACGGTTCCTGTGATCAGGTAACTTAACTCAGCCTTAACCTGTGACCAGACTGGTAAACCCCCGGAGCAGACAGGGTGACATTCAAGTTCAGCATGTCTGAACATCCGC
>NW_010402565.1:407-766 GCF_000710305.1 Buceros rhinoceros silvestris | reverse complement strand
AGGAGATACACATCCGCTTGGCCTGGCCATCGCGTCTCCCCACACCAAAGAGGCAGGAGCAAACCTCGGGTGCCCAGAGCTCATCACTCCATTTGGCTGAGACTTCATCTTCAGTTACAGAAGTTGCATTTACATTTCTCGCCTAGACTTTATTTACACAAACCAATATTGCAGCTTTTAGCAGATTTTAAAGTCAGAAGATGAACTGAGTCTCTCCTGCCCTGCTGGAAAAGGTGGGAGATACAGCGTCACTTGTCAGTGGAGACGTACTTTGGAAGACTGTTGGTTTAAAGTAATTAAATAACTCAGAATCCACCAAACCAGGTTTTTACTGCCTGGCGTGCTCTACCTTCAGCGTC
>NW_010402565.1:0-234 GCF_000710305.1 Buceros rhinoceros silvestris | reverse complement strand
ACGCGCCGGGTGTAACCGGAGCCGGGAAGGGCGGCAACAGCCGCTCCTACCCGCGGGGAGTCACCAGCTCCCGCTCGCCGCTCTCTGAGAACAACCCCGGGTTCCTCCGTGAGCTTCAGGGAACACGGTCCCCTCATCGCAGCTGCGCTCCCTCCCTCACAGAGACGGCACCTGCATTTCGTTCTGCCCCGACTCGCTGCCGCCGTCGGGGCTGGGCGGCTGCGCACGCCCGCG
>NW_010402564.1:435-2847 GCF_000710305.1 Buceros rhinoceros silvestris | reverse complement strand
ACTTGGATATGGGTCCCCTAAAAGTGTGTAAAATTCAAAGTGGCTTATTAACGTCCTTTCCACGGGTAGACTCTCCCCTTTTAAGTTTTAATAGCATTTGTTGGTATTTATTTTCTGTAATTAGAGTAAAGCATTTTTCCCAACGGGGGTTCCACTTAGGCTGATGAATTTTATTTCTCTTTCCATTAATGACCCATGTTTATCATACTTCTAATTATTTTTAACTTTAAACAATATTCGGTCTCCTGGAGACGCCTCTGCGCTGCTTCCTAAAGCCAACTTCCTTCTTCCATGGCCAGAAGAACCCACCACAGTGAAGTTCTGAGGTATAGTCAGGTCATATTGGTATGAGAAATCTGATTTTCTATTTACTCAACCCCTTTTGCTCCCGAAGATGCTGATGAGCAACTCGCGAAACAGGCTTGAAACCCTTCAAACATTCACGTTGGTACCTTGTTCTGGCAAAAACTGGTAAACAAAACGCCTGTGAACAGTGTAAATCTTTATTTTATACTCACGGCGTTTACACATTCATAAAAGATGAGGTTTCCAGCACCGTGGTTTTTTTTTTTTCCTCTCTCCAGCAAACCTGGATGGGGAGGTTTTGCTCGAGATGCTCTTGCGAAGCGCCTGATTCTGCAGAGAAGCAAATTCCAATTACTGAATGTCACGTTTGATGGGCTCCACGCAGCTCCTTCATCTCGCCTTCGACAAAAGCACGAGCCACAATCCAGGGCGAAAAAAACCAGGAAAATAGATTTAATCTTTAGGCAGACAATACCGGAAGGTGTGAGGTCAAATTTTGGTGTCCCCAAAAATGCAGAGGTGTAACTGTTTGGCTGAGGAAATTATTGGCGAATAACTGTTTGGCTGACTAAATTATTGGCCAGCAACATCAGCTGCAAAAATAAAGTAGAAGAAGGGGGGTGAAAAAAAAAATCAAACCGGGGGAAAAAAAAAAAAAAGGCAATATAATACAAAATTGCATTTGGTCTTTAATTTCATCACCTATAAATGAGAAAATATTGGCTCCCGCACTAAAGTTTTATTCTTTGCTTATAAATATTATGTGGAATTTTCGTTGGATATCATAAAACGGAACGATTTCTATCAAACTGTTTTAAAAAGACCTATGCAGATAACACAAATAGAGGCAATAAAGTCGCGAATAGCTTTCCAGGGGAACCAAATGGCGTCTGAGGGCTACGAAAGCTTTGCCTGGGCTGGGGAAGGGGCTCGCCGAACAGGATTATGCACTTTTAGGCTTTTTCGGCCTAAGATATGGAAACTTGTCCCACTTGACGCGGCGCGAAGAGCCGCAAGACTCTTGAAAGTTCAGGCGAGGGGGATTTTGCAGCCCTGCTTTGGAAAATCTTTGGGAAAACAGGTTTGCAGACGTGAGAATATTTAAGCAGGACTTTGCTCTAAACCGTTACAAATCACCCCAAACGGTCAAGTTCCACTTTCTCTGCTCCAACCTACCTTTTTTTTTTCTCCACGATTTTGCTCCCTTTTATTTTCTTTTTCCCCTTTCTTTCTCTTTTTTTTTTTCTTCTGTGGGTTCCCCCCTCTCCTTTTTCTTTCTCCCCCCCCCTTTTTTTTAATGAAAGGTGGCGTTTTCTTTTTGTTTCCCTTGAAAGTGACTCTGAACCCGTCTCTTTCTAACCGTAATGATCTTGAAATTCCGGGCTATCTCCCTTTTTTATTTATTTATTCACCGTCGCCCCAATCCGCCGCTTCACCTAAAATCAGGATTCATCTACCAGCCCTGCAACACGCCGGGGAAAATGAGGGGGAAAAACCCTATAGAGCTTAATTACTACACGTTTCAGAAAATAATGAGGAGAATAAAGTTGAGAGGGAGGGCATGATAGCCACGAATGTTTAAAATTCCGTCGTGTTCAAGGCATCAAATCTTGCTCGGAGATTTAAGATTTAAAATTTCAAAGAAAACAACAACTTGAGCTGCCATCGCAGCGAATTGCACCACGAAAGAGGCGAAAGGAAATAATTGGAGAGAAAAGTAACTTTTCTTGTGAAAGGGAAAAAAAAAAAGCAAATAAAATCCTAGCAGATCGGGAGAGTTGCAGTTTGCAAAGCCTCCTGCGTGATATTTAGTGAGTCCCAGGTTGGATATTATTCCCTCTCCCCCCTCCCCAATAGATATTTCCCGGAGAGAACGAGGGAGCAGACGGAGAGACAGACAGACAGACGGGAGAAAACCCACCACACCACCGCACTCTCGCAGTTCACTCTAGAAAAGTCGCTCCCTTTTCACAAATTCGACCTTTTTTTTTCCCTTCTCCACGAGGAATTTTGAATTCCCGCCCCCCTCCCTGCACACCACCACACATGCCATTTTAGCTCCGAAACTTAAGACAGTTCGGGAATGAAAGTGGATAATTAAAAAAA
>NW_010402564.1:0-231 GCF_000710305.1 Buceros rhinoceros silvestris | reverse complement strand
TTGGGTGGGGGGGGGGTGGGGGGTGGGGAAAGGAGAGGAGAGGAATAAAGCAAAACTAGGTTTTCATCGTCTTTTTCTTCATCAAAAAGGCTGCTTAGGAAATATCCAACCTGCTCTAAGGAGCTTCAGGGGTTCGGGGAAATGCCTGGCTGAAGGGTCTCTGAATTATTCCCCAATTTTTCTCCCACCTTTTCTTTTCCACATCCCTCTCGCAACAACGAAAGCAAAGTG
>NW_010402563.1:3085-22605 GCF_000710305.1 Buceros rhinoceros silvestris | reverse complement strand
TCATCTGCGAAGCCCAGCCATGATGATGACGATGTGCAATCTGCAACTGAAATTATCTATTAAATAATATGTGAGTGTTACAGTCTTTTCCATACTTAGGTTTCAATGCACTTTTTAAACTGAGTATCATTATTACCAGCATTGCAATGCAAGCATGAACTGAAATTAGGTGAGAAGCTTTAATCATCCCCAGGTCGCACATTACATGGATCTTGCCTACCTAAGAAGCATTTAGACTCTTCAATGCTAAGAGCTATAGGTAACAGATAGGTTAAATATGTTGAGAAAAAAAAAAAGATAAAATATTGAAGATTAAAGCAAAGCATGGGATTGAATTGAAAGCCAGTGAAAGGATTAAAAATACAGGAAGAGGTACGGTCAGCATAAAAGGAGTAGATGTAATCCTGGTAGCACTATATTTGATAGACTAGAATGGTGAAGCAAGCTGGGCTTTACACTACTTCAGAGCAAAGATAGCGGTGAATCAAAATGTTTATTCTAAAACAGCTTGTGGAAGTTTAGGTATGGAGACGGATACAAATTTGTTGACACAATCCTGCACTGACATTGGAAGCAGCAAATGACATCATGTATTTTTAAGGATGGAAAGTATGCATGTGCCCACGGACACAGAAATTCTGGTTCAGATATGTGACCTGAATCTCAGCACAATCTTTAGTTAAGAAATGACATGAGAAATTTAGGATCAGAAGTTTAATTTGACTATACTAGGACATTTTGTCCTCAAGTTTCTGAAGAATCAGAGGAAGAAAAGTTCTATATTTCATCATCGTCAGAAGGATTTAAATGAAATTATCCACCACTTTAAGCAGTTTCTAAGAAAATTGTCACCAAGCTTTCCTTGCAAGTGATGCAATATGCAATTGAGAAAAATGATCCTTGAAAACAAAAATTACACAAATCTAGATCTCAGAATTTGTGAGCCAGGATTCCTAGAGATGTCACAGAATAGGTAAGATTACTTTCCACCTAACTTTTAATTAATACTGTGAACTATTAACACTGCCCCATGAGAAATTCTTCACGTTTCTTTAGAATGAGTTATACTATTTTCTCTTTATATTAGTCAAACATAACAAGTTATGTATTTAACTGGCTCTTATCTAGCTTTATGGCGACAAAGGCAGATTCAGAAGATTCCTTCCTCTCTTCCACCAGGACCTCTACCAGCTTCACAGTTACTATATCAACATGACAGTAGATTGCAAGAATAACATACAATGTTGTACATATGTTGTTTAAGAAAGAATTTATGACAATGGCATTAGGCTGTAGCTCTGCATGGCAGAGCTGTGAAGCAGATCTGAGATACCACGAGCCTTGTTGATGGTAAGTCTAGTCACAGACCGAGACAAAATGCTTCCTGAAGCCAGAAGAAAGATCTTGAAGGGTGGAATTTGTTGACACAATCCTCTGAAATGGTGTCCAGCAGCCCAGTTATACCTTCTTCATGAAAGGCTGGCACCGCTAGGTTCTCCATAGCTTGTAGCTTACTCTGTGCCATAGAAGCTTTTAGTTCAACAAATACCCTTGGGCTACAGTGAAGAAGGCCACCCTTTTGCTGTTCACAAGCTGTAGTAATAGTTATTTTAAGGCAATGATCTAGTACAGATCACAAAATCTGGACAGGTCAGAGACAAATCACATATTTAAGGGCCACATTACATGTGCATTTCAGTGGATATGGAAGATCATATCCAAAAACACAACAATTTTTTTTTTAATTTTATTTTCACACGTGACCCAATTATTTGGATTTTTACCTATAATTGCTTTGTTTTAGGCTAAGTGTTATTCTTAGGTTGGTCTCTCAATACTACCTGTAGTGCAGTTACATTATTTTCCATTTAGGTTTGTCATATCTACCTATTCATAGGCGGCATAAAAATCATGTAATGCATAATGCCCTTGGTATTAGAAGATATACAGTGACCAATGGCTCATAAATTTGGTCAGACATCGGACTCAGATAAGGTTTTTGATGAACTACAGAAACTGTTAATAGCACACATACTTCAAGGCATTAACATAATTCTTAAAATAAAATAGTCTAGTTTTATTTATTGATCACTTGTTATTTTTTGTGATGTAGAGAACTTCAGTTGATTATCATTTCACGAGACAGTTCTTATCTTTTCTGAGATGTCTCATTGACATAACTATAGGCTTAGAGGTGAAATACTAAACAGGGAGGGTTGTGTTTATTTTAGAGAGTGCAGCCTGTGTAGCAGAGGAATTGAGGAATGGTGACTCTATCAAGAAAGGAGCTGTAAATAAGTAGTGCAGCTCCCAAGCATATAGGAGATTTTAAAAAGAAATCAGAGGGGTGGTACTTCAGGATTCAATAGAAAAAAGTAAATACATAACTACTGAGTTTTCCACTTCATTCCTAACTTTTATATTATTTATTTAAAGAAAAACACTTTTTCTTTCGTTCTGTGACAGAAGTCAACATAAATGTGAAGAGAAGGCTTCTTCATTGGATTGAATTTGCATTTATGCAGATTTAAAAAAAATAAAAAATGTCAAGTTGTTCTTTAGTAAGCACTCAAAGCACAAAGAATGTCAGTTTTTAAACTGTTCTGTTTGTATTTCATCAGGGTCACTAAATCTGAAGAGCTACAAGGGCAGTGCTTCTACTGTGGCCTCCACAACAGTCAGAAGGAAGCAGAGCTGCTATTGCTCATGTAACTGTTTTTCCCAGGGTGCCTGTTCCCTAGACAAGATGAAGAAGGAAATTACTTGACAGTCCTTCATGCAACTCCGTGATGCGACTACTGGAGTTATAACAGACCAAAGAGCTCCAAAACAGCTAATGGGTGCTGAAAGATAGGAATCAGACAGGCAGGGGTTACAAGAGGTTCCTGTAGATGAAGACGAAATTAAAAGTTTAGTCTGAAACAATTTCTGTGAGACACTTGCAACCTTTTGTAGCCAACCAAGCATGTTTCTTCCTCCTCCTTCACCCTCTGTATCTCTCATTTCTGAAGATCTCTCCGACACATAACCTCACACCAGCACTGGATTGATGATTGTCTCTGGCATTGTCCTATCCCTTCTGCATATGAGCCCTCAAACAAACAAGATCAGCAGAAACCTTCCCACAAGTCTACCTTTGATCCAAAAGCATTCTTCAGCGCTCTTCATTTCATGCTCCTCTGTTCAATAGAGAAACCATGATAGTGAACATCCAAAAATACAGGAGCAGAAGGCACTCAATGGTAGCCCCCCTTGCACAGTTAGCTACAAACACATGGCTCTTCATGGGAACAGCTGTGCTTACCGAAAATTAGTTCTTGAAGACCATACTGACCAGTTTAAGAGCAGATTATAAAAATACAACTTACTTCCCTCATTGTAAGGAAAAACATCTCGAAAACCCCAATTCATTAGGCACTAAACCTAATGCTCACGTACTGGTAATGTGCATTTTCTCAGCCACATTAGAAACTGTTGTGAGCTTTCAGCTCATACCCACTTCAGATATGCATTGAGCAATATATTCGGTATTCTGAGATCTCCAGTCTGTAAGTATCAATTTACAGTTATAGACAGTCACTATCCATAGCTACTGGAAAGCCAAAGGCCATTCTAAAAGAAGTAGAAGAAATCATTTTACCAAAGTGTATTGACTGTAAATTAGGGGCTTAGGTACAGTTCTTATTACAGCCAAGATCTCCTTTATTTTCAGTATCTGGGTTTTTTTTTTTTTTTTCCAAATGACTGCGCTGATATGTTTCAGGAATCAGTGCAGGAAAGGAACAGCTTCTCCTCTTGTGCAAAATTGGCACTGAAGATAAAAGCATTTTTGTATAAATAAAATATACTGAAAAACATGGACAAAATAGGGAGGTCAGCAAATATAAGTAAAAAAGAGATGTATAGAAAACAGACCTGCTAAAAGATGGGAAGATAAAATTTAAAGTAAAAAAAAAAAGAGTTATGAAAATGATCAGCAGAGAAAAATGAAGCAAAAATACAAATCTGACAATTAAAGGAATAAAGTCACGAAGAAAGGAGATAGAATTACTAATATTGCAGTCAAACAAATCTAATTTAGGTCTGGGTTGGGTTCTACTTCTTTTTTCACATGCTCGTAGCTATTGATTACATTTTTATCATGCCCTAAAATAAAAAATAAAATAAGTAACTGCTATTCCACACACCATCTTCATTTTATTCTTTTTACCAATGAATGCCCCGCTACCAACATCTGAGAACAATTTGCTAGGACTCCCTCAGGACAGAAAGATTCCCCTGCTCATAAAAGTAACTGCCTGTCATCTTGCCTTATCACTTTTCACTAATAGTGGGCGATTTTTTTCATCGGAGAACACTGTTGTCTGAATCCCCAAATCAATGTAATAGGAAAATGTTGCATGTCTGCAGATACAGAAGACAGAACAGAACAGAGAACTGCAACTTTGTAAGAGGAGATAAATAGAAAATTGGATAACAAAATTAACAATAAGAACAGAAACTTTGGGAGAGATTGAAAAAAACAACGCATCCGAAGGTTATAAATCCAGAAACAACTTTAGTTATCTACCTAAGTTTCGTGTTCATAACAAGAAAGGTTTATTTGAGATTATTTGCTTCTCCTTGTCTTTGATAAACCCCTTCATCAATGGCAATGATTCTGGGCCTATATCAAGGAATTCATCCTGATAGTTATCTGTTAGTATGGAAGTCTAGACCAGGTTGGATGGAGCTCTGAGTAACCTGATCTCGTGAAAGGTGTCCCTGACCATGGCAGGGGTGTTGGAACTAGATGAACTTTAAGATCCCTTCCAACCCAAACCAGTCTATGACTCTACAAAGTCAAGAGTTGTATGTGCCTCAAGGCAATGAATTCTAATCTAAGTTGTGATACTTAACTCCTTGTGCTGCATCAATGTTTCTGAAACAAAGATATTCTGACAGTGATATGAGGGAAGTACAAATCTCACAGGGCAACCAACATGGCATTCAAATGATGAAAATCATGGTACGAAAACAGTTTAGAAAAAACTACACAGATATTCTTCAAACTAAATGGAGGTTCCATTTCATGTTTCCCTGGAAATGCAACATATTTCATAAAGAAATAATTTAGAGTAGCGGAATTTCAACTCGTACCTAAAAGTCGTGTTGTATGTTACATTAAATAGATTATATTTAAATACAAACTCAAAACCAGACATGTACCTTATACAGATTTGTTTAAGCTTTCTTTAAAGTCTTAAACTCTTTTTACACAAACACTCAAAACACGTGAGCTATAGCGGTTCCAATCTCTAAGTCAGAATTGTAAATCCTGTGTACTCAGGTACAAATCTGGTAATAGCATTTTCATCTTTGGTCTGTCATATTTCTAATAGTAAATAGACAGAGTGGGAGGCCATGGAGGAAGGGCAGGATTTTTCACAAACATCCTGTTTGTGCTCTGATAACTGAATGAAGCTGTGAATTTTTATCTAATTAATGTATTATAAATTAATGACAAGGGCAACCACAGTCAACTTCATGCACTTTTTATTTCTCTTTTTCACATTAAATTGACAGTATGTGCATGTATAGGGAGAAAATAGAGAAGTACATTACCATGGACAGTACAGTTAGAGAGGGTAAATAGATTAAACATCCAATCAGGGAAATAAGCTTCCAAAAGATGTATCAGAACATATCAAATGATAATAAATTACCTAATGTCCAATTCTATAATTATATTAGAAATTGAGAAGAGAACTTGACAATTCCACTGCGTAAAATGTTTTTCCCCACTTGTTTGCAATTATTATTAGTGTGTCTTCAGGAATAAGAGGGAAATTTTAGGAAAAATGGCAAGAAATTCTTTTGTAACAGAAAGAGAAAGCTATCAACAACAGCCAGTTGTAAAGAGACTTCTTTAGTGGCTATCCTCTGCAAACAAACATCTTTCCACTAACTTTTTCTATGAAGTTATAAATCTCTTGTTAGCAGAGATGAAGAACAGCTATCTAAGGAGACATTCATAGTGAAAAATGGTAATCCTTTTCGTTAAATATTGCTTATATTTCCTATGCTATTGGGTTTTTATTTTATTTTTTTCACATAAATACCTGCATCAATTTCAAATTCTACACCTGTTTGAACTGGAAGTTGACAATTAAACTACAACTAAGGATGAGATGAGTTAAACCTCAAAACTTTATGAGATGGGAATATTGGTTTAGATTACACACGTAACTGATTTTTACATAATCAAATTAAATCATAATTAAATTAATCATAATTAAAAGTCTTAATCTCAAATCCTCCTACCACCATCAAACGGTTTCCCTGTAGTCCCTGTACACAGTTAGAATTTGGATCTGAACTATTTACTCCTACAATAATCCCTAAAACTGCTGTCACAAAATACTGTTTAACTCTGACCTTCTGCAAGAGGCACTTTGGAATGGTGGTGTTTATCCATTTACCGATAATCCTTATACCAAAGGAATGTGAAATCTAGCTGGGACAAGTCTGAATTTTATTATTGGCTAAATCTGCCTCTCTGGTATTGGTGGACTGAGGTCCACACTAAGGCCATTTTTTACTGGTTTACTCTGGAGTTTGTTTGGTGTGGTCCTGTGAACTGAACTCCCCTTAGTGGCTTGGATGCTGAGAAAAGAGCTCCAACCCAGCTGACTAGTGAGGCACTCAAAAGCCTAATCACTTACAGTCCACAATCCCAACAGGAGAATAGTCTCAGAGTTCCAGACCTTCATGACGTTAAGGTTTTCTTTTACAAATAGGAGCTCTGCAACTTTCATGTTTGAACTTGGAGCTAGCAGCACACTCAGCAGTGTTCACCAAGCTACCTGAAGTGCGTGATACATGGCAGCCTGAAGCTTTTTGTGCACGTCTCCAGAGACCTGGGCTTTGGAGGCACAATTCTAGAGACACAGGCTCCTACAGACAGTCACGAGTTGGCACTTCCAGACTGGAGTCTTAAAACCGTTCCTCAGGATATGTAGGTTCTCAGCTCCATGGATATCTACAGCTGTCCCTTGCTTTGGAGTATTTGCCATGAATTTGGGGCAGCATAGTGAGTCTTTGGGGATTTGGTGACTGCTTAGACATAATACAAGAAACTCCTTTTTTTGTTGTTGTTGTTGTTTGGGGGTTTTGGTTCTTTTGGTAAAAGGAAAATCCAGGATGATTCTTTTTTCTAATGTGTTTTCCAATGTCTCCATAATTTTTTTTTGCTGTTGTTGAAATAACTGATTTTGTTGAAGAACCAAAATCAATCCTTTTTCAAAGTCTAGTTTTCCTGCAGCACAGAAATTAAATTTTATCCTTTCCACACCATCTAATTGGTAATTGCAAGCCAATGGCCCATCTGTCTGTCTCGTTCTTCACAGTAGCAGCTCTATATGCACTTATCTACATCACACACACTTGGGAAAGACTAATGAATTCTTAAGAAATTATCTGAGATCTTCAAGACATTCTTCACAGAGAGTGAAAGGACAAAACACGCCTAGCATGAAAGGAACATGAGGAAAATGTGAAGTTTCACCCTTTTTTCTGTGGAAATGAAAAGCTGCTGAGCAGGAGAAAATGGAAGCAATGACTCACGGGAAAAATTAAGTCCATTGAAAAAATAATATAATAGCTGTTGTTTTAAGCCCAGCAAGGAATGTTTGAGAAAGTATTAAATAAGAATTATGTTTTCCAGCTTTATTTCCTGTTGACAAAAAATAAGTTTGTCAGTAGATCAAGGGTTCCCTAGATGAATTCATTTATTAAAATAATATTTCACACAACTAAGTTCTGCCCTGTGGACTGATTACCAGCATTACATTTTGAGTATCTCATATCTCCACAGAGAAGGCTTAATTGGATATATCAGTCATTTGGTACATTTTTCTTCCTTGTCTGGATTATTTCAGCTTTTCAGCTGACAGGTTTATGCTGAGTGTGAATAAATTCAGAGAAGAGCTAAAATCAAAGCCAATGTTGAGAATGATTCTTGAGAAGGTAATTTTATCTATACAAAGAGATATAATGATATTAACGACATTCATGCACACAGTCCCAGAGCCATAACGTTTCCTTCCTGTTGGCACAGTCCACCTCGAGACAGTCCTAAAGAACACATGGATATTCTAAGGTCAGCTGCACAAACAGAGCTCACCTCTGCTCCTAGCCCCCAGTAGCCACAAACCATCAGTTTGGTTCAAGACTAGATCAGTCTCTTCAATTATACAGGCGGCATGGCTAGCAACAACAGTAATGCTGTGTGCCTCTCTTAGACTGGACATAGAACCATGAAGCCTTAACTAGGAACACAACTAGGCAAAAACCATTTGTTAATTTCCACAAAATTTAGATGAAAAAGATTATTCAACAAAAGTAATAAGCTTCTTGTTGAGGTAAACATCTGTATTTCCGACTTAAATATGTACTTAAACTAATGTGAAACTTAATGTGCTCCAAAAGTCTTTCATGCTTTCTCGATGTCCAGGCAACTCACTGCTTCATTTGAAAAGCAGCCTTCTTTCCACTCCTCTAACATGTGTCTACCTTGTGAAGAGGCTTCTCTCACAGTGTAAGAGGAAATTGCACTCATTTCTAGCCTTCTTTGTAAACACATTTTTATTCATCAGGTTGGTATTATAGCACATTGGTGGAATGGAAATTACCAGTTAATTAAGTTTCAGGTGACTTGAGGCATCTACATCCTCCTAAACATTCATTTGCCTGGCAGCATAGAAAATGTCAGCATCCCAATTAATATTTAGTTTTAACTGGAGTCTTAAGGTACAGTTAAAAGACTGATGTAAGACAGCAATGCCCAATAATCAAGTTGTGCAGACCTAAAAATATGCTTAATGAAACTCATTACTCCAAGCCTGAACTTTGACATTCAGGTACCTTACATGTGGACTTCCTAAGGGATTTGCATACCAGCTTGAGAGAATTCAGGCGATGTTTTGTATGACGCATTATATGGTAATGACAGCCACAGTGAAATAAATCATAATTATATCAGAACTTCTAAGGAGGTCACTGGGGATTATAAACTGTTATGGTAAATCCAAATGGCAGGTTAAATCAAAGCTTAGCAGCTGAATGTTTTCATCAAGCCTGTCACATTCCTAGCTCTGCTGGTGGCAGTGGACCATAATTTCACCCACAGTCCTTAGATTTTCTACTAAGATTGGCGTTGATCTTATTTCTTTAGAACAGCAATCATGGAGAGTGACTTCTCTTTTGAGTCTTCTGGCAGTAAAAACTTTGTTGATTCATTTAAGTTTTCCTGATTTATGAAGCACCCTAGAGGCTTTGATCTCAGAGTCAATACCTCATTGACACCTCAGATAGGAGACCTCTACTGGTTTTCCAGGAAGATGGAAAAGCTGCAGTGAAAGGCCTTAAAATACCTCATCCTAGCCCTGTGTGAGGTGTTTACACGGACCTAGACACACATAACCACAGAAAAGCGTCTAAGCCTATGATTAAAATTTTGTTCGAAGTGTAAACAACTAGTTTCCTACACAAATTTTACTGTGTCAACTGCGACAGGGTAAACATAAAGGTGAAGATAAACTACTTTGTGTTAGGGTGTTTATTTTCTAACAAGTTGCAGAAGTGGAAATATTTAAGGTTCCCCTTAGTATCTGACAGTTGAATCCACCCTGCTTGTGCAAAGCTAAAATGAGGACACACTGTCAAGTCCTCTGCTTGCATGAAAACAGATTTTCAGGCCACAAAGTCTTAGTTGAGCCTTAGCAGAGCCATTCCAGCATTGTCACTATTGACAGTTAAGTGGATTAAGTTTTCCTGGCAACTGACAGTCTCTGTACTCACGGATATTTTACTTTTCCCACTAATCAGGTACTCCCCCTTTCATTGGTAAGCTATCCCAATTTGGCACTCAGCCCCATTCTGCTGAGGGATTTAAGAGCACAGGTCCAATCCCTCACTTAAAAGCTGCTGGAGGGCTTACATAGGCTCAGGAGTGATCCCAAGCCCAAGACTGAATTTCATTATAGGATGTTGACAGCTACCAGGTTCCAATTGTAGCAGATAGGGAAGAAAATGCTATTCACTCTGATGAATATATGTACTAAACGTTCATACAAGTAAAATCAAGCACGCACACAACCAATATAGTTTTCTTTTATTGGCATTTTTTGTGAAAAACATATGTATTTGTTTCTGTTGTGGTTTAGGATTTTTCACAGTTTCGGCAGCAGGGGCAGGAGGCTCCCGCCTTTGACATGGTTTCCGTAATGGGGGCAGAGTCCCTGTAAGAAACACTGCGAAAAGTGCCCCCCACCCTGGCTCCAATTCAGCCCTGCTTCTGACCCAGGCTGCACCAGTCAGCACCTCTGCAAATAAACCTATTTATGGCAGGAAATGCCTTTGGAAAAGTCCTTTCATTTTTGGGAGCTCCGTTTTCTTTTGGAGTGGGTAGGACAGAAGGAGAGCAACCATGAAGTCACTGAGTTCACCAGGAGAGGTTTGCAGAATACTTACCAGTATAGTTACCGCAACTTTTCCTGCAGTCTGTGGCAAGTTGGCTGAAGCCCTGGAACTCTCATGGAGTACCAATGGAAGAAATGGGTGGGATGCAAAGACCCCTGAGGCAGCTACTCCTGAGGCAGAGGATCCTGATGCAGAGACCCAAGAACCCCATAAAATGTTCTGACTTTGAGGAGGTTTGGCACCTTGCTGGTTCAGCATTGGGAGAGTCAGGCCTGGGAGCAGAACCCCACATGAGCCAGAAACATTCATGCTGCACTGCCTCCTGTGGTGGGGAGGCCACGTGTCCACAGGGACCTGTAAGATATGTTCTCCATGGAGCAAGCAACAGAAACATCATTGACAGAGAGTTAAGACTGACTGGACCCATCCAACCCATGTTCCCCCCACTCCAGCACCAAGTGTGGGGTTGAGGGTAGTAAAGCTGGACCCATGAAAAAGAGGGGTGGGGGGAAGTTATATTAAAGATCTTGTTGTTCCCTTATCTGTCCTACTCTAATTTAATTGGTGATTTGGTTGTGGTTTTGTTGCTTTGAATTAAAGTGATTTTGTCAAGCCTCTTTTGCCCATGACCATAAGTGGTGAGTAAGCCCTGCCTTGACCCTTAAGTAGTTGTGGTATTTACTCCTTCTAGAGAAAATAGAACAACTGCATTGCTTTAGTCACCAGCCAGGTCTAAACCACAACTGTTGGACTATATAAAATTATGATTGTGGTCTCTGTTCAGTTTCAGATCTGCAAAAGGTATTTCAGATCTTAACTCCCATGTGAAGATATTTAAGCAACTTAATGACATTTGAATCTGATTATTCTGCACAAACCAAACCCACAGAATAGAACGTTCCATCATTGATTAATTGCTAATCTTGGAAATCTCAGCTAAAGACTTATCGATTTGAACTGCTTGGATACATACTTTGACAACAAGTCTCTACAACTGGCGTTTAGGACATATCGTTAGGAGAACGCCGAGAAATTACATGTGCTAAACCTTTATCAACGGATAGAGAATTCCAAAGAATCAAATATGTCTGCTTTATCTCATAAATAGGATTTTCCTGTGCATACAAAGCAGAATGACTGAACCCAAACTCACAGGTTAATCAGTGTGTAAGCGAAGCAACCTTTTGATTGCTCACCACATACAAGATATAAGATAGGCCACTACATCAGTGAACAGAGACAGGGTTTAAATGAAGTTTCCACTAGCAAACAGATATGGACCAAATCAAAGACCCCTTTCCAAAGAAATAACAAGGGTTTCCTAGATGGCCACTATTTTACAAATAGAAAGATACTAAAATCATCACAAAACTGAGTTAGGATTAGCATGAGACGTTTAACACACTGAAAAAAATACAGAGGTAATAAAAAAAGCTTTTCATTGAAATGCATCATATAAAAAGATTTTACAGTGTTTTTAGTGTTCTAACCTGTACAATGTGCACTCACATATGCTGATGACACAAAGCAACTGAAAACTTCCTGACTGGCTGCCTGGGGACATCTTTTTGTTAGGGTGGATCCTCCAGAGAGTAAAGATCTGGGACCATAGCCCCTGCATTTGGTAAGGCAGACACCAGGCTAAAGTTCAGCAGCTGTATAGCCTACAGGAGCCAGTGAAATCGGGCTGAAGTTAGAACGGGTTGCTTTAAAAATACCTTGCTTCTCTTGGTGGGGGTGGGGGGTGTCAGCCACCAGACCAAGATCCTTAGCAGAGGTCTAATGCTGCTTTTGAGTCATACTTTCACTCTTTATTTCCTCAACAGATGAAGATTGTGTCAGTGCAGCTGAGTATCTGAAATGGCATGCTTGAGTATCTTAAATGTTCGGTCTGGTTTTTTGGGATTCATTAGTTATCTCTCTGTCCCCCATCCATCCTCCCCCCACTCCTTTCTCCTCTTCTTTCTTCCCTTCCATTTCTCTATTGTATTAGAATTATCAGAAGCAGCATAAAAATGCTCAGTTGTCAGTTTGGCTTATATATTCTTCAACCTTTAAGCCAGCTCATTGAAGCTGCTATCATTATGAAGTCAGGTTCTGTCACAGTGCTTAATGCACACACCCACGTTACCTCGCTTAGCACCTTGTTTAAAATGGCATCCTGCTAAAGGGAACCTTTTAGACTGCAGATATTCTCTTCATCATGCCCTTTTACATATTGCACTGATACCTGTTCTCATAAGTGACTGTTTAAAGCAATTTTGATTAATAATACCTGCACGTATCTAATCGTAATTGAAGAATGTTATAATTTATGGAAAATCTAAGCATATAATAATGGTAAAATGTCAAAGATGACAACATACAGCTTTTGTCTAGAGTTATTCTGCAGCTAGGCAGGGGGCTCTGGGGGAAAGCAGTATTTATTTGCATTCTACTAGAGAATCTTTCTTTGAAGCCTGCCACTATTTCATTGTAAAGTAAGGCATGCCTGAATAGACCCCTTTCAGCATTTCTCAGACATTTCAGTTTCCTGTTAAATTACCATATCCATTTAATTTTCTCAGCTGAAACTGCAGTAACACTACTGTAACATGTAGCATGGGGTTCTCACACTGGATTGTTCAGCAAAAAAGATAATAGCACTGTGGCAATACACTTCCAATGCAACGCTCAGAGGCAGGCGAGATAGATTCTTATTCTCCTAAACGGCCAGACCCCAATGAGCTACGATCAGGCTGACTACAGCTCCTCTTCGGAAAGGAAGGGGAGGAAGGGGGAGACGGGGAATGCTGGCTACATCTGCATCCTTCTGACTGGCATATCTGAACTAAAAGGAATATGTTGTGTTTCAAAAAGGCTCAGTAAAGAATATTCAAGTGCAAAAGTATGCAAACAGTGCAGGCAAGGTACTAGAGTACCTTGAGTTCGTAATGATACTCATTCCTGTGAGAAAGAAACTGGAATACTGAAATTTAGTGCCAGTCCTAAAAACATTGTATCATTAAAAGTCCAAGAATGCTCACTCCAGATGGTTTTTAGTGTTATATTCTTTTATGACTAAAAAAAACTCTGATAGATAGATCTTTTACGGATTTTTTTTTCTGGAGAACAATGCTAATGATAACTGAATAATCAAATAATGCTTCTTCATAAGACCAAAAGGAGGAATACCATTCTGTTCCTGTGATTCTTCAGATGTAGTTGCAACAAATACAATAGGACCTCTAGTTACTGGTCTACTCCATGTCACGTGTCAAATGCAGTCTTTCCTCATGACAATAGGTAAGGCAATCTTATATAAGAAGCTACATCTCGGTAGGATGGGTCCTGGGAATTATTTAACAGCTAATATTTATTCTGCAAGTCTTTCAGCCTAGCAGAGTGCAATTCCACGGAAGATTCAGAGGACGATTTAGAGACATGATTTGATGCCCCTCTGTAGCACATAAAGCAGCAAGCCAAGTGCTCACGAGGTCTTCACTCACAGGACGTTACTAACCTGAAGGGACAGCCCACTGATGTGTGCAGGAACAAAATGTTCTAAGGACATTTCACAATTTAATAACCCACTGGAGTATAGCTCTCTGAAGTCATTTGTGACCTCCAGCATGATGTTGGTAATACATAGTTAAGTTCAGGTGCTGCCTGGATCTAGCACAATTTTCTCATTAAAGAAAAATACAAGAACAGTGACTAGAATTAGAAAAACACAACCTGCATGAATACACTTCTTCAGAAAACATAGAGAAAAAGATGTTTTAAATTTAAAACCCCTTTCAGTCCCAAAGGTTCCAAAATATATTATAAATCATGTGACTATCTCACCACTGAAAAGCTATTCCTTATTTCTTAATAATTGTGATTTGTTTTACCGTAATTCAGGGTACACTTATTCCTGAACAAGGATCATAATCTGTTACACACTGTGACAGCAAGACAGTCACCATCCTTGTATCAATCTAAATATGAGATTAAAATTAATGTAGACAGGCAGGGATGTCACAAGAAACAATGACAGTATTAGCCAGGATGTTAGGAGGCGATCTCAGAATCACATCCTAAATTGCCATACTTTTGAAAGCATCTTTAGGCATTTTTGGCAGCACCATTTTTAGGGTTAGTGGCCAATCTGAAAAAGGGTCAAAGGTGGAAAGGTCGGCTGCAAAGGGCAATAAATACACAGGCTTAGGGAACTTAGGATCTGATGACTGAGAATATTCCTTAGTGAACAGAACTCAGTACTGGAATTCAATCTTCAAACTGTGTGATTGGTCATGAAAATCTCATTATATTGTCTCCTTTTTAATTAGAGCTTCCTAATCAGAAGCCATGATGAACTCCCTAGGACTTTGGACTTTTTTTAATAAGAAGTATAAGTAGGTAGAATAGCAGATCTAATGAATGTAATTAGACACTGTCAACCTTTTTTTTTTTTTTTTTTTAATCAGAGTGATATTTTGGTGAGCTACATGGACATCAGAGCTAAAGTTAATCTCTCCTTCCAGCATGAGCAAAATAAAGAAAGTATAAGCTCACTAGAAACTAATTCTATTGACTCTATGTAGCACACAGTATTTGACTTTCTTTTACCACATTCATAGAAAGTAATTGCATTTTCATACACATGCACAACCCTTTTCACCACATTTGAGTGCCATTTATTCTGCTTACATACCATACCTCTCTGAAAAATAGTACACTCACAGAGCACTTTATCAAGTGAAGATACAGGCATTTCTGTAGCTGAACAGACCTGCCCATACAGCATTACAGAATTCAGCCAATGTTATCTCATCCCACTGCTTCAGCTCTTTCATCCATTTTATCCTCTACCTAAAATTATCATGAGAGGGAAAAAACCAGAATTTACGCCTGGTAGTTTTTCAAAGAACAGAGTGCAGCTTCAGGGAGTACTCTTCATCATGATCTTCTAGGTACTTTAACTGATGTAAGCACTAATGGAATCAGGAGTCTAAATAACAGCTTTTGAATTGGCCTAGGAAGTTTTAATGGACAATCTCTCTCCTACAATAAATAACACGGAGGAAAAATGGTTCACAAATACCGAGGAAGTACATATATATAGCAAGGAAAGGAAACATTCTCTCAAGTCAGGAAACAGAAAGACTGATTTTACTGTGGCTTTATAGACATATTATGCACTCAGAAACATACAAATTATATAAACTTTAATTTGTAAGAGCACATTGAAAGTACATGGGGTACACAAACACTTTCAGATCTGAAATATTTTCTTATCTGATTCAAAAAATTAACAAACAGGCTTTTGATGCGAGATAGGAACTGGGCACTTCACCAAACTCATATAGCTAAAGTCCACCTTTTCCTTACATCTTTTCTCAATTTCTGGAGACTTCTTCCCCACTAGGCCAGCACACCCGTGTAGAGAATGGTCAGAGTGGGATACATTAAGACAAGAAGAAAGTGCAATGGGCACCATGCAGAGGTAAGTGATGCAGGTGAACAGGGATAAAGACATTATTGCAATTCAGTCTGTGCCTAATTAAGTCTGAAGGACTGTGTGGAGAACTAGACCGTATCAGTTTATAGAAGCTGGTTGATACTTATATTGATTTCTAAGACTGACTCAGCACATAAGCAGTTGCTAGAGTTTTAACTCAAACAATGTGCTCAAGCACATGTACTGCTGCCGCAGAGTCCCTTTTCCTCATGCTGCACTCCTGCACATCAGCATTACACTGACGTTTTGCACAGAACTGTGCTTTGTTGATGTGTATGAAAAAGCTGATATCATGACTTAGCAATTTTTGTGAATGAAAATATTAACTTAATGATAATTCGCCATTACACATTTTCACTATGTAGCTCGACTGTTTTTAAAGGGTATAGGCTCCCATTTCAGAGTATCAGGTTTTAGTGCATCTGACAGTCTACAAGATTTAGCCATTTAATTACAAACTCCTTTTATATTCTGTCATTTTAAGAGCAACTACAGGTATAGCAAGGTGTTGTCCAAATCTGCTTGTATCTGTAATATCAGATGTATTTTGAGGGTAGACCGTTTACATTAATATTAGCTATTGAGAAACCAAGTGTGTTTAGATATTTTCATTATGAATGTAATGTAGTAAATATCAAGGAAGGGTACACACAGGAAATGCACACTGTTAAAAAATTTTGTTCTTTTCATACGAATGCAGAACATCAGCACTCAGGTCTTGCAGCTGAATACATTATCATGTATTACACTGTTCACATGCACACTCCTGGTTTATGTCAAATTCAATGTAATTCAGCTCAGCCTTCTCTAATTTCAGACTTTTGCATTGATTGTGTTTTAAGACTTGTGCACTCAGTTCTACTAAGTACATTAGAATAGTTTATTCTTTTGCCTAATGGCAAATAAGAAACTCTGGCACAGGAAGTACAGTTTTTGGAGTAGCCAAAGAAGAAATCCTGTCTGTGAAAGATGTTTATTTTCACCTACCACCTACTGCGACCGCATTACTACAAATAACATCCTTAGAAGGTAATATTCTCCTTTGGGGCCTCATTAATGCAAATTTTATAGAAGTGTATTTAGAATTACTCTACTTCATATTTGAAATTACTTATGGAATGCTATACAAGTCAACAAGAGGAGGTAACATGACTCATCAACAGACCATAGATCAGTTATGGTATTCCTCCGCAAAACTGGAGGTTAGAGTTAAACTTCACTTTGAAAAAATCAGATCTTTGATAAAAATCACTGAGCGGAATTATTCAAGATGGATTTTTATCACTTTTGATATTAATCATTTTCAAAAAAAGGATCACAGACTAGAGAAATGTCAGAAGGTGGAAATCTAAAAAAAAAATTCCCCCAAATTAATAGAAATTGCCACTTATTTTATCTGGTACTAAACCAGAAAACCCAAACCTTTTCAGATCCTATTGCCATGCAGCTTTTAAGAGGCTTAAGGCTCCTAAACAGCAATTCTTCAGATGGAGTTCCAAAGGATTTTGAAATGTCAGTAGAAATTTCCTACGACTGAAAAAACAAGACTCCAAAAATCCCAGATCAGCACTTGTAAATTCAAATATTTATTTTGTTTTTAAAACACCAAAGACACTAAGACAGAGACAGAATAACCTAACAGCATTTTTCATGCAGCTGCTTTATTTTTAAGCATCCTAGAGAGAGCTCAGGGGAAGAAAGCTTAATCAGCACTTTAAGGATTAAGTGCTAAGTGTCATTCACTAGGGGAACTGGCTTGAATTTCCCCCCCTCTCTCCCCTTCCTTCACTTCAAGATTTATTTAATGTGATCAGTCTGAGATTGATAAGGGCAGAAGAAAAGAGTTCTCTTGCATGCATATCTGGTCCAAAGTTCAGTGGCTCACAAGAGAGTCTAACTCACAGTAAAATGAAAATAATTAATTATGCTCATATATACAGTGCCCCTTTATGACTAGTCTTTTATCCCACAATATTGGTATCTTTTAATATTAAGCAAAAAAAAAATGCAAGCAGGATGCAAAAAAAAATCCATTTCTGCAACTGTTCAGCTGCTTTCTATAGGCAGTCACTGAAGAGCTATCATGAAAGCTAATTATGAAGAGCTGTTTATTATTTATGACCAGTACTTTGTTTTCCAAGAACCCCTCACAAAAGGTCATATTCTTGGTGGGACCCTATAGGGCGCCTCATATGTATCTCTGCCATCAACATGTTTTTGAGGATATAATCCCCACCCAAGAACAATTTTCTCATACAGTCTCTTCTGTCAAAACTTCATTTTAACATAAGCTAAGGTCTTGTTCCTGTTGAGTTCTCCTTTCAAGGACTCTTCTAGAACTTCAAACTTTTGTTTAGAAGCCTTCTCATTTTCAGCCTGAACATTATACTCCTTTGAACCTGGGGCAAATCTTGTACTTTAGCTCAGTACAGGAAGGAAAAACTGTTGAACATCCTTGATGTTGTGATAGAAAGTATTTATATGCCTTTCAAATCTCTCTTGCTACGTTAAGACACAGAAGAGGGAAAAGTGTTCTCTCACTCTCTCTTCACAAGATATCTAGCATCTCTTTTCTTGTCACACTAGCTGTCCTTCACTGTCCCAAATCCATCCAGAATTCCTCTTCTGTGAGAAAAGATGATCAGAAGTGTAGGCATGATGTCCTCAAATCCCAGCTACTGTACAGCTGTGCCTATCAGGGTGAAATCCTTTGCAATACACACTCTAGGATCACATTTGAAAGAATGTATTAGCAGAAGACCTGAGAGACCAGTAAAACAAAATGTAAGCTTTTGTCTCAGAAAATTAAGAGAGATTCAGGACAGGTTTTTGTCTTCTTTCTGCATTATTAAGAACAATACACAGAATGTCTAGTTACAGAGAGTTTAATCACTGCAATTTTAGGAAAGAACTACAAAAATCACTACTGAGGCCAGGTACGGGGTTGAAGAACAAACATCTAGTCTCAGTAATCTTGATCTTTGTGGAACGAAGAACATAAAGCTAATGTTTGAATTAACAAACAAAGAACAGATGCTCAAAGGAGTGAATGTGTTATGTAGATGAAAAATTACATTACGGCTGAAAAGATTTTTCAGTACAGCATATTTATGAATCTAAGAGTAAGCATGCTTTGCTGACTGCATTGACTTGATCACAGTCTAATTTCACAAGCTACCAATCAACAAGTTATAGATTAAATTCAAACTGCTTTTCTAAATTACAGTAAAAAATAAGAATTGTATCATACTAGCATTCCTTGCCAAGTGCAGATAAAAACAATTTGTGACAGATGAAACAGCAGGGTCATTAAAAAATCCATAACTATGGCAAAGTTAAAGAACGTGGAGTAATTAACTGAGTAACTACATCATGAGCTAACGTTGTCATCGTCATTGTCTCATACCTGCATCCAAGTCATGTATTCACAGCATGGTCAGTCTGTCATCACTAGAAATGTACGTGCTAATGTCACTGGAAAGAGTCTCCTCACCTTAGTCACACTCCGCCGCTACCAAGAATGTACTTTTGATATCTAAGAAAATCCTCTGCAGCATCTATGTTTACGCTCTTC
>NW_010402563.1:0-2955 GCF_000710305.1 Buceros rhinoceros silvestris | reverse complement strand
CCATAACTGCAGAAATACATTTTTGTTCTATTTTTTCCTAACACTTCATATGCTATATCATGATGGAAAAGAACATATGTACTCAACTCTACTAATTCAAAGGAATACTCTATTAAAATTCATTGGTGAACAAGTTTTACTGTGGTTACATTTTACAGTTTGATCTATGTAAACTGAAATTTTTTGGGAAAAGTATTTTCTACAATTTAGTTACTTTGGAGAAAAAGAACTCATGGGCCATTTCCAGTTTGAAATCTCCGTGCATTAGCATAGGCTTGTTATTGGTGTCAAACTTTAACCCCTTGAAAAAAGAATTCGTTCTTTAAAAAAAATCATTTTTGTAGAACTAAAGAAAATTGTGTTCTGTTCTTCAGTCACTACATTTTCCCTTCTGATTTTTTCCTAGTTTACTAAACCTTTAACAAAATAAACCTGAATAATTAGAGAAATTAATCAGAAGTTCAATCAGTTTTTCAGTTTTGAAGATTTTTAGAATTAGAATAATAAAATTAATTTTGTGTATAAAATATTAAAACTAAAATAAGATAGCAAAGTGCCAGTAATATTTAAGAGTATGTCAACAGACAAACTGTTTAACTCAATATCCTTTTCCAAACCCATGTCTAAGCATAATAAATTGCAAGTTAATTTTAATATCATTCCAGTGTCCCAAGCTTTTAGCCAAATATTAAGTTTGAGGTAATATTCTAAATGCCTGCAATCGTAATTGCATATAAACAGATGCTGGCAGACTTTTTTGACAAAAGGAAATTAGTTACAGATGGTTGGAGACTTAAAAGTAGCTATATAATATTAAAACGCTAATTTGAAAAAAACATAACATCAAAAATAATTATCTTCAAAATCTGACTGAGAAGTCTAAAGGCCATATTTTCTCATACTCATTTCTTTTTTTTCCTGTTTCACAAGTAAAATTTGCATTACCAGCCTCTTCATCCCACCATCACATAAAACTAGCTCAAAAATGATGGGAAATATTTTTAACCTTTCTGTTTTAAAATACATCTCTATAATCATCTCCTGGAAGATTATTTACCAAAATGTTCAAAAATGAGATGAACATGCCACTTGGACATTTCATAATAGGTTCAAAAAAACCTTTGTAGTAAGGAAGCACTAAGTACTCAATTAAGTTACCTGCCTCATCAGGAATGAGTGGTGTTGCTGATACTGATACTACTGCTACTAACATTAAGAAACATACTACTAACCTGTGACTGGTTTAACAATTTATTTCATGTTTCTTTGTTGGAGAAACTTGCCCAAAGCAAAAAAGATCGAAGTGATGTTTAAAACAAAAAAGAAATAAAAGGTGAATGAATACTCATTACAATACTGAAAACAATCAAAACAATAAAATCCACCCTAAAAGTAAAACTTGACAGTATCTAATCATTAAAGGCTACTCGAGAGTCATTGCTGACACCACTGTGCAGAAAGAAAAAGCCAACATTTTGGTTCATCATCTTTGTTCCTCACAAAACAGGAACAGGAGGATCAGAGCACAAGGGAAAAAAGGACAGGAGTAATTAAACTTTTCAAACACTCAGGTGATTAGCAAGAGACAAAAGCCACTGTACATCCATATTACACCTTCTTGGCAAGTCTTGCATCTGTGTTGTTCCCACTGCACTTTAACTCCTTTGACTCTAAGTACATCAATTTTACAGCTGGTCAACTATTTGTACGTAAAAGGTATTTATCTTGAAAACAAGCAAAAATCCCACATCATGCTTCTGTCCCCCTATAACTCCAAAGGCAACTGTACTAGGACTTAGTAGCACATCATGGACTTCTTTATAATACACATAGCAAAAAACAAAAGTAACCGTAATGCATTGTCTCTTCACACTCGAGATTATACATACCTCACTGACCAGCAAAGTTTTATCTTAAGTTCCCATCTCTATAGGGTGAGACAGCTGCAATAGTGTTTTCTTTACAAAGGTACAGAAACCTTTTCAGAATAGTGTTGGTAATCTTGATACAGGTTGAGTTATCTTCTCAGAACATACTAAAGCTGTGTTTCAACTGCTCCACGATTATGTGATGAAAGTATCATCAGGTACTAAGCAACATGTGACCAAGCAAGTCTCTATTGAGCTAACTAGTGTTTTCTTGTGTATAAAGGGTAGCACCTTTATCTCCTTACTGTTTACGTAAATATTTTTCATTCTTGCATTTCCATTGCTTTGGCTTTGTTTAAAACTCTTAAAAGACATAATACGTTTTTCTGCATTGTTCCTAAATTAACTCTTCCCAGATTTTAGTTTCTAAGAGAAGTAAAATATCATAATTTCATATGACACTAAATTTTTTTGCATTTTATTATTTGTATTACAGTTATCATTCATAGAGTCATATTTGTGAAAAGCCTCCATATTTGGAAGTCCTTGCGGACCTGAAAAGTAACTTTTTCATCATCCTAGAAAAAAAAAGGCAGAAACTACCCTCTCTGCTCCCAAACAATCTATAACCTAAGATACTGTCAACACTAACGTGAAAGCTACAAGTGCACTGCAGAAAAAAGAGGGGACAGCGAACTACTAACAAGGGAAATACATGGTGTAGGGTGGATTTTAACAAGGACAGGGTCTTAATTAGGGAGGCATTTGGAGAGAGAGAGAAAAAAACTTTCTTGTAAACAAGATAATTAGTGGCAGTGGTTTACATCAACACAAAACTAGGACGGGCAGCTGGCAATTAAAAAAATACTGCTTGCTTGGTGGTGTCAGTCAAATGGTACAGAGCAGCAAACATTTCCAAACACAATAAAGTGCCAGATGCCAGCTGGAACCACAGCGTCTTCCTCTCTTCTTGTCACTACAGTTTGGAAATCCTGCAGTCCTTCTTTTTCTCTAAGTGCTTTGAAAGTTAAATGGATTATTCAAAAGCCAAATACCATATACTCCCTAAAAAGGAGACAAAAGAATG
>NW_010402562.1:0-232 GCF_000710305.1 Buceros rhinoceros silvestris | reverse complement strand
CTTCTCCAGAACCTCCCCCACCTTCTCCAGTGGAGGTCGGGGGGTTGGTGGGTTTTGGGAAGGTTTGGTGGGGACAGGGAGATTCGGGGGGGTCCTGGGGGGTCTCGGGGTGCCCTCGGGGCTGACCTGGATCTCCTCGACGTCGGCGATCCAGGCGCGGGCCTTGGCCAGGGCGTCTTTGAGCGCCTGGATGTTGGGCAGCAGCGCCGGGATGTTCTCGGCCTCCTTAATG
>NW_010402561.1:15785-25419 GCF_000710305.1 Buceros rhinoceros silvestris | reverse complement strand
CGCCAGCCCCGGGGGCTCCGCGCCACGTCCAGGCACTCGCACCCCGCCCCAGCCCCTCTCCGCCGCGCTGCCGGGCTCTAACACACGCTCCTGCTCCTCGGGGCTGGGACCGCTGCCGGGTCAGGGAACCCTGGGGGTTTTATTTTTTTACTGATTCTCTCGGATTTGTACCCAAATAAACCGCCCCGGCGGCTGGCGGTGCGGAGGGAGGGTTGCCGTAGTCATTTCTGAAGGGCTGTGCGAGTCGGTGGGAGGAGAGATATTTTTATCGCAAAGGTAAGCAGTGCAGCACACAATAGGGTTAGCTGGGCTGTCTCCACCTGACAGACGGTACTAACGCCGCCGATCCGCGGCCTTAAAGCTAATTCATGTGCAATACCGCTCTGAAGCAAGCCCAATCGCCAAACTGTTTATTGCTATGCATTATTCATTGATATGCATCTTTGCACATGCATACATTAAATGTTAATTTAGGGGCATCTGTGTCCAAATGGTTACCAAGCACCTTCAGGAGATTCGGGCCAAAAAGCACTAAGTAAATAAATGATAATGAAAATCTGAGAGTCTTCTCTCCCTGCAAACCACACCAGCCTTCTCTCCCTGCAAACCACACCCAAATCAATGCGTTTTTACTAAAAGGTGGGAGTAAAACCCAAACCAAGGTCACAACCAAGTGAAGCCCTGTAATAAATGCACGGCGCAGCGATAAAAGACTCCAGACTAAAAGGAAAGAAATAAGCCTGCAGCTTGGCCCTGAAGGATGAAGATGATGTGCTCTGGTAACTAATGAAGGAGGGACAAATCCAAAGCCAGAGGCCCTCCAGGGGAAAAGCTCCACCTCCTTCCCCTTCTGGGACCATAAGGGAGGATCAGCCAGGGTTGTAGCCACGCTGATCTCAGGTGCTTGGCTGGGGATTGGAGGCCAACATATGGTCTCTCAGGTACGCTGAAGTCCTGTATTATTGAAGGTTTATAAATATTAATTGTCCTAGTGCCGCTGATCAGGCAGTCCGCAGAAGCTGCAGAGTGCTGACAGAGGCTCCAGCGAGTTGAAAGCCTCGAAGCGATTGTGTTGACACGTTCTGCAGTTTGCTGAAATGTATGCGGTGGCGTTCAGGGATAGCCTTAAATAGAGCTCATTCATTACTTGGCACATCCTTGGAAGGTGCTCAGATGGCCACGGCCACCGGCCTCTGTGGAGGGTGGGAAGAGAATGCGCTGCCAGTAAACTGGCCCAGAGGTGATGGAGAGAAGAGGGAAACCCTGCAGACAAGACTGCAACTTCCAAACATTTCAGACCCCGTAAAGGACACTCCAAAAGCTGAGGTTTCCTACCGTACAGATCTGACTCTTTTTTCCAGCAAACCCTCAAGCCACCCCCTTTTCATCTGAGGACGCACTCAGCAGTGTCTGCAGTTACTTTGAGTTTCCAGTTGTGCTCACGGGAAGTCCAAAGACACCTTACCATGGGCTGACCTCTGGAGTCTCTGATTGGCCTCACAAATCAAACCAAAGAGGATTTCAATCACCCATACAGAAACTCAGGCCCTCCAAAAGAAGCACGAGGAACCCTCCTGTGGCTCTATTCTCCTTTCTGGATGTTTACCAGGGTGTTTGTCCAGTACTCACTCTGTCTTTATGGTCCTTTCATGGACACTGATAAATATTGGGGTAATTTCATGAGTTTCTATTTCCACCTGTGAAACTCAAGTATCAGATCTTCAGAAATGTCCAGCTGCAGCAAATTCTAGTTATTCTTTCTGAACTGAAACATTTTGATGCACCTGCATGACTCCACGGCTTTATTCCTGGACACTTTTTCTGACAGGAAGAATTCTGGCATGAGCAGAGCTCAACCTGCCAGTGCACCGAGCACTCAGACCCCCAGATTCACTCTCTGGGACCAGCTGTAGGAACTTACTGTCTTCCTGAGTCGTGCTGAGGCTCTGTAATGTCTGACACACAGGTCTTGTTTAAGATCCCAGAATTCCCAGCCAGGATATCAGCTTCCTTATCAACTCTGTCCGCATTACAGGCGTACAGCTGATGCACTCGCATTTCAGTAGGGTTTGTCTGTAGCTCGTTAGCACAGCACAGCTCCTGAGTGGTCATAAATACAGTAAACCAGCCACTGGATATGCCCGTGCTCGTAGGACAGAAATAACCAAATTTTGCTGAAAAATCACCAGATGCTGATAATCCATGCATGCTTAAATAATCCCATAGGGCCTCTATTTTCACTCTGAACCACATAAATTACTTTGAAAATGACACTGACCCTCATCTGAATTTCATAAACCCAGCCTCAGTACGAGCAGTTCCTCAGATAGCAGCTCCTATTGACACCAAAGGTGGAGAAGCTCCGAACAGTGACATAAACACAACCTGAGGAACGAGTCGGGCACTTTACCCTGGTGTCCTTCAGTCTCCCTGCAGCAGATTTCACTTTCTGATCCTAGAAGGAGCATTAGTTGGTTCTCACAATATCACAGTGGTCCAGGGATGTAGAGTAACTAACGTGAACACTTATTTGCAGGTAAGTTATTTAGCAATAACTAATGAAAAAATAGTTAATTTTATTGGTCACTATTATCCACACACCATATAATAAAAGGATGAAAGAGGGAAACTGCGTGGAATCACAACGTCAGGTTTTCTTAACGTCGTAACACTCTGGATGCTTCTGGGCAAGTGACTTCTAACAGTTTTGTCTCAACACTGCAGAAAAGGAAAGCGATGAATAGAGAGTCTGCACAGAAACTGCCTGAGGAAAGCAGTGGCAGGTCTGGCTTCATTTAGGATTCTTTTATGCTAGTGCACAAAAGTCCCAAGTGTTGTAAGTCCTCACTACCTGCAGCGCTGCAGTACCTCAGGACAAAAGACAATCCCCGCCTGGAGATTTGTCCTGGCAAAGACAAGGAAAAGGTCCGACCGAGGGTTTCACGAGGATCCTTCTGGAAAAGTATTTCTCAGTGATCTTGAGGGGAAATGTGAGTGCAGAGATATAAAGTAGGCAGGCTCTCCGATTCCCCCTGGCCAAGACAACTGACTCCTCATCCTGCCGTGACGAATGATGCTTTATTACGTTTCATTGCCATAGTTACACGTGCAGGGTAAGGCTGGACAATCAAACTCGATTCCAGTTAGAAACGATGCACTGTAAGCTCTATCGGGCTTTATTTGCCTGCCATCGCCAGGTGGGAGAACTGCTGCAAATCCAGAATTTTCTTCGATATTTAAAGATTAAGAACCCAGCCAGAAATTACAGCACTATGTCCTGCCATTAAATTGCCATTATTAAAACAAGTGACAGCACCTACTTCCAAATCTGGGGTTCTTCCTATTGCAAATAATCAATTATTAATACTTCCAGTGGGCACAAAATCTATCACACAAGGCAGGCTCCCATTGAAATCCGGATATTTGCAAAGCTGAACTCCCCAAAACCTACCTTCTCCAGTGAAAATGAGCGAAGAAAGAGCCCGGTCTGAGCCACCCACCATGTCATCTTAAGGCACGGCTCACAGAAGTCTAGCCTGTGCTGCCCTCTGCACCCACCCCTGCTTACAGAATTGTGCAGCCCTTAAAACACCCACCTGTTGCATGTGCCACTGCAACAGTCTTAGTTTCCCTGCCCAACAAGCTGGGAAAGCCACCTTGACCCTCTGTGGCTCCTGCCTTCCCGACTGCTGGTCCCTGCCGCTGAGCCTGTACTTTCCATTTGCTAACGTGCAGGCTGAGTATCAAGAGGTGGCAGTGAGTAACTGTATTTCCAGAATATTCCTTGAACATTAAGAATCAAACCAAATCCTAAAACGCTTCATTGGGTTGGAATTGGTCTTTCAGGTTTTGTGCTCTGCCAGAACAAGTTGTCTGCAGAGAAATCATTAACCAGCTTCCCTTTGGGATATGATAATTGCTGGAGTGGTTGACAGCTTTTCTTGGCGTTGAGCACTCAAAGACAAGACACGTTATTTCAGAAATATGAAAGACCAGGAAAAAAGTCTTTTGATAAATGAGTAAAGTCCATTCAAATGCTGAAACAAAGCTCATTTATTTCCATGGTCCTTTTTATTTCTGCTTATCTTATGCCTCTCTCTTCCTTTATGGTTTTGTCCTCGGCAACCTCAACTGATGTAAACCAGCCCTGGCAAATTTCTGCCAATCAAGGTTGGCTGCCAGTGGGTTTTAGTCCATGAAAACAGATGGTTTGAAAGCCACATTGTGCCACCGTGCCCACAGCAAATAGTACAAATATTTAGTCAATTAGAAGGGGATTTTCCAAAGGCACACACGGAAATTAGACACACGACTCCCAGTGCTTTCTAGGGGGAGTGGAGAGCCTCCACTCTCCCCTTCCAAATTCAGTCTTTATAAATAAATGCATGTGGAAGGCACTACCCTGCTCAGAAATCAGACATTTTTCAGCTATTCCCAGGGTGATAATCATGGATAGAAGCAGTAGAAATCTCTGAAGCGTTCAGTATTTAAGACAAAAGTTTAATGAAAATGAAACTGCTGGTTTCATTAAGCTCTGCAGATGTCCTGTGACATTTTGAAGCCTTGCAATAGGTCGGGTGGATTGATTATGGCTGAGGACTGAGGGATGCTTCTTCCAGACAGTGTCATTAGAGAACTCGCCCGCCTAACCACAAAAAGGCATCATTAAATATTAACGTTTCCTCTGAACACCTCTCTAAGAACGTGAAAGCTACTGGCTTACCACCACTAAAATCTGTGTGGCACTGGGACTCAACAGGAAACAGCTATTGATTCGTGGACTGGAAAGTGTTTAAAATTTTGCCAACATTTTCCCAAAAGGACCCAGAATGACCAATGACAATTTTTACTTTTGCAACATGGCTTAAAATGGAGACCTTCCAAGTCAGGGAGCTCTGGTCAAAAAGCAGAGGAGAAGAATGGGTGAATATTGCTGTCCATGTCCTGTCACCGGGATCTCTGGAGCACTCTGTCTCCCCGGGTAAGACCTGGCCGTTGCACGCACACCAGAGCTGTGATCCACGTGGCTTCACACACCTTCTGAGCACTGTGTTAATAAATAATGACGACAGCAATAATAGTGGGGGTCATAAAGCACGTCAAGCTCCAGGGATGATTCACTCCCTTGACTTGGAGTGTTACAGCTCTCTGGTTTCCTCTAAGACAGGACACAATGGCACTAAAAATAAAAGTCAGCAGTAAACTCGAGATGAGAAGTATCCCAGACTCACGATAAACAAATGCTATTTGGCTTAACATGCTGCTGTTGTATCGAAGATGCAGTCCGGCGTCACCTTCCCTTTCAGCTGCTCTAGAATTGCTCCCTCCTGTCCCTGCTCTTTCATGGCAGCCCCTGGAGCGCTTCCCACTACATGGAACTGCCTCCTCGTTCATTGGAAGGGAGACACTGAACTCTACAGACATCCTGGGACATGGTCTGCTATGTCACATTCGTGATACAGGATGATGGGGCACAATACAGGGTGATGGGCTCAGAAGCAGCTTCCTTGGGCACTAAAATCAGATTTCTGCCCTCACAGGCAGCGACGTAATCACCACTTGGATCAGAACTGGGCTTAGAATATTCATCACATGTATGTGCACACACACATCCCACGAGCACAGAAATATTTCCTTTATCCCTTATCCGAGATGCCAAACCTTTCACTGCAGAGATCTGAGCTACACAAGTGAAAAGAGAGGGAGGGCCCGTCCAGGGTCCGGCTAAAGAAGAGGTGCCAGGTGAAAAGGCCCGCGGGAGTTCAGATGATGTTGCTTCTGCTGATCTGTTCCTGAACAGCGCTGGAGGAAAGCTCTGCCGGCTCCTGGCACAAAGCACCTTACCCTTAAGCTGCATCAGGCAGCTTCCCCTCCCGGGCCGTGTTTGGTGCTGGCTTTAGAGCCTATTTTGAACGCCCGCACGTGGCACAGGTGGGCGTTCAGAAGACAGCCCTGAAGGCACTGCTAATCATGTTTACACACACGCAGTGACTTACCTGGTGCACCCAAGGACAGAGAAAGGGGAGGTCCATTCATGAAGGTAAATAGATTGTCACGCTTTATTCTGCAATGAAAACACCAACCAGAGACAACGATACAGCAGAGAGTCACCACACTGGGAAGCTGAGGAGCGTTATGGCTAAGCTGGGACGTCGTGCCGGGATGATCCCATTCCCAACTGCACAAACCGGGAGCAACCCTCAAGCAGAGACCTTTCCAAGCGGTGCAACCCTTTTAAGTGTAAGAGGTAGAACTAGAGCTTCCCACGATGCCCCACGTTACTCTTGCAGCATGTCACGCGCCATGTAACGTTACAAACATGCACAAAAGACACAGTCTTTCCCGAAGGTCTCGAGCAGAGTTTCTTACGACCTGTGTTTCACGGGACATGCTGAACTGGGATTTGGTTCAATGGCACAAAAAAAAATTGTGAAGGACAAATAGTTAACCAAAAGTTTCATGCTGAAAATTTTAAAGCAAAAATCAAATCATCACACTCCACAATTTGGGAAGAAAGAAAAAGCAAAACTTCACTTTTCTTTCTTGTTTTTACGAGGGTTTCTCTTCTTCCCAAGCATCATGTCTGGGAGAACCAATGCTAGGTGTTAGGACGCACTGGTGCTGCTGGGTTTAGAAGTTAAGCTAAGAAGGAAAAGCTCCAAGCAGAAGCCTGCACTGGGCTGTCTCTGGGCTGCTCAGTGTCTTCATTTTGCTGACACAGCTTGAAAACCTCAGCAGGCCATTCTGCCCAGCGGGAGAGCCCAGTCGCTTCTGAAGCCACCTTCAGCTAAGCACGCATCGGAGGCACCGAAAATCATTTGTCATTTTTGAAAATCTCATCTCATTACATTTTAAACAGACAGGACAGACAAAGGCAGCATTATTAGCCTCCCTGTACCCCTGGGAAATGAGGCATAGAAATTCAAATGACCCACCTAAAACCGCAGCAGCAGCCTGTCACATGGAGCAGTAGCACTGGTCCAGGCTCTTGCTTGTCTGTGGTCAGCCCTGTTTGGGGATCCACCCGCCGCCACCACTGCTCTGCTCACTCTGCCCTCAGAGCTTTCTTTCGTGGCAGGGGCAGAAGCCGGCAGAAGCCAGGAATAACCGTAGCAGTAAGAAACAGGGCTGAACGCAGCAACAGCAATGCAGAAGCCAGACCTCTCTGTGCTGCTCTGTAGAACCCATTAAGTCCCGGGGCACTGCAGTTGCTGCTAACATGAACCAACATCCTCATGTGGCACTTATTAAATGAATCTAATATTATTAAACTGCATTACGAGCTTTTATTTTACCTCCCAGAACACGCAGAGAATTAACTCATGAATGGACTGTGCCTGTTCTCCCCATGGCCTTGCAGAAGGTGCTCTGGCAAATGGGTTGTTCCTGCCCATGAGCCGGCTCCCGCAGCCCAGAGCGGGCTCGGAGCACTTGCGGCACGGGCCAAAGCTGCAGACATTGTCACGCAGCTCATTGCGGCCGTGACTGTCAGAACAGGAAACCCCAGCAAGCAGCAGTGGGTCCCCTTGAACTAGGGAGGGAGGTGACAGCATGGCGGGTGCTCCGGTGAGGGGATGGGCGATGTAGCACGCTAATCAGCGGGCTGCCAGCTGCTGCTTTTGAAGGGAACGGTAATGTGTCACCAGCAGAGGTAGACCCCTCACCCTCCCCTGCCAGGGTACCCCTGCACAGCCAGGGACAGATGCCAGTGCCACACCGGACTCTGCCTGGGCAGCACCAGGAGCGACACGCAGGGCGATGTTTCCCCGTCAGTGAAACGCACGCTCTCTTTGAAACAGTAAGGGAGGATGGGAGCATCTAAGATGCTGCTTTATCACCCACGTAAAATGGGTACTGGTGTCTGAGGAAGAGCACAAGACACAAACCCTCCGATATGGGCTGGATACGTGGAAATCTTTGTTTAAAGTCCTCCAGAGGGCCTGTTGTGATTCAGTGGCGGTGCTGGGCATTACTGACTCTCCCAGAAGAGCAGTACCGAGAGGTCAGGTGCTGGGTTACACTTTGTGCGGAACAGCCTCTCCACCCCTGAACGCTGGGAGTTCGGTTTAATGATCTGAGGTCAACATGAAACAATCTGTTAAATGATCTTCAGTGACTCAAACTGCAAAATTTCCGACTGACCTGCCTTGCCTCTGACAGGAACATCTCGTCTGGGGGCTAAGCAGTTCTTTATACGCTTGAGTTGTACTTCTCCTAGGATCAAAGGAAATATCTGCATAAAAAGGCATTCTGACTTCAGGATTAAGAACTGCAGTTTTTCAAGGACCCTTTAAAAAGGAGGCAAAAAAGGAAATCCTCTGAAACATTTTGATAAAATGTTCAGACCCGCTTTAAGCGGGGCTCAACAGACAGGTCTGATAGTCGCTTCACATCTTCGACAGAGTATTCACCAAGGCCTCTCGCTGTAACCGCCACCCGCCTCTAGCACGGACAATGCCAGTTTAGCGGAGCTGACATCTGGAAGACACCCGGACCGGGGAACGCCCCAGGGAGCCCAGCATTGCCAACACTGCCCCGCTGCACGTGTAAGATCATTTCCGAACAACGCGCACGGCTTCGATATCTAACTCTGACAACAACGCTCTAAGGAGGAAACACGTTGCTCTTCAGCAGCTTCGACACTGATAGGCGAAAGAAAACTGATCACACCTACACCTCCTGATCTGTGCACCTCCTTGCAAACAACCAGCACAGAGCCAGAAAAGAAGAACAAAAAAGCACGGTAACAAAGCGAAGTTACTTGAGAGGTCTGCTGCATTACACACTAATTAACCAGCACCTCAAAAATCAGCCTTGAGAAGTGTCAGTGTTAAGGCAAGCAGTTATTTTCCCATAAAAACGTGTGCACAACTCCGCACTAACAGGACACCCACACCTGGCATCTGTGAACACCCGGTCACCTGGCAGGAGCGGGATTCCGAAGCTCATCGTTCTTCAAAGGATCTCGCTCTTGCAGTGCCCGGTAGGACAGATTCTGTGAGCCTAAAATACATTCACGTCCCAGAACTTCAACAAGCAGCAGCAAAACTCACGTTAAGGCAAGTCCTGAAAAACGTTTCACCAGCACCTTGGGCAGCGTGGGGAGATAAACCTCTGCTCGTGCAGAAGAGATGTGGAGAAATCGCAGGGTGCCGGCAGGGACTGGTTACCACTATCTCTAGGAACAGTAATTAAGTTGGAAAGCTGGGCTTGATTCCTGTAGGAGAACACGAGGAAACTTGTCTCCTCTCTGGAGACAATAATTTGGTCTCTCTCTTGCCTGTGACTGTCTCCTCCACCCTCCTGTTTTGGTGTCTGTATGTGTACAGCCTCTGGCACTGGGTCATTTTCCAGGCCACGTCATTTCGTGACTGTTCTAAACAGGAACTGTTCATGTCCCAGCATCCCCAGTTTCCCAGTTTGATCTTCATTCTTTTGACTTGAGCAAGCCCCTTCCCTCCTGCGGGGTCCGTCGACGCGTTTGTTAAATGGCAGCGGTAACGCTGACCTGCTGCTCACAACTGGTTACGGAACAGATTCACCCGCGCTTTGTGCCGCTCTCTGCGGTAGCCGCCGGCCCCGGGGGAGCGCGTGCTGGCAGAAGGCAAAGAGCCGCTTTGTGTCTGGTGAGGGG
>NW_010402561.1:14927-15299 GCF_000710305.1 Buceros rhinoceros silvestris | reverse complement strand
CTATCAAATGCCCCCTCCCCAAATGCCCGGCGCTCCCTCCTCCTCAGACCCAGACCTCTGCCTGGATAAAGCTGCTCGCTCCAAATTTCTCCTCTTTGTGCACGAGGGACATATGGCGCGTTGTTGAATGCACGGAGACAAAAGGAAGAAAACGCAGGCTCACAAAGGACCCCCCAGCTAAAAAGCTCCGTCCATTCATGGGTTAAAAATGAAAGCAAGCCTTGAGGATGTCTGAAACAGCAGGGTATCAGCTGGGGCCTGCTCCAGGCGTTCCCCGCTGCCATTCATGAGGGAACCAGGAGGCAGAAAGTTTCTATAGCAATCGCCCCAGAATGCGGGAGGTTGCTCCTGCGAGGGCTGCGGGCGCTCCCG
>NW_010402561.1:14391-14718 GCF_000710305.1 Buceros rhinoceros silvestris | reverse complement strand
CCGGCGCCAGCTCGCCCCCCTCTTTCTGTAACTTATTGTAGATCACTGAGTTTTAGCTTCAGCAGCTTAAACCACGCTGACAGGAGGCCCAGCGGCAAACAAAGACAACCCCCCCCGCCACGTCCAGGGGCTGAAGCAGCCAAAAAGAAACCCGGGGCTGCCCAGTGAAGAGACTGGGCTCACAGAAAGCCCTGGGCAGCAAATCCACCGGTGGCTACAGCCCCCTCGGGTACCACCTTTGCTCAGACGGGTTATCGCGCGGTCGCTTTGGAACAGATTTGTCCACGTGCAGAAGGGGGAAGTTCTGCCGGTGGCTGGGTGCGGCTG
>NW_010402561.1:10491-14228 GCF_000710305.1 Buceros rhinoceros silvestris | reverse complement strand
CTGGGCTGGCCGGCAGCGTGACAGGCGCGTTGCAAGGGGTTCTGCAGCACTGCTGCTCAGGATCATTCCAACCATGCCGTGAGGTTACCTCAGAGCCGGACACAGGTGCTGCCGTCACCGCCACAGCAGGTTCGACACCGGCACACGAGTCCTGGACACGGCTCGTCCATGCTGAGCGCAGCCGTGGTGGTTCGGCTCTCGGGATCAATGTTTCCACAGGTGCTGAGCCAAAACTAAGCTCATCTCTTCGCAGATCCATTTGTCCAGACACGAGCATGGAAAAGCCCTGGGGAATACTGGACCAGAAGGACTCACTGGGGCAGAGACCAGTCCCCCGCAATCACAAGCAACCCCACAACAAAGGTCTGGTTCAGCTGCATCCACACAAGGGCCTCTCCCTTCACCACAGATCATTTTCTAATGCTCTAAAATCAGAAAACTGAATCAGAAAGCTGAATTACTGACCAGCAGACCGGCGGGGCGCGGGGCAGGGCTGTGCAGTGCAAAGACAGAGACTCTCAGCCGAGAACAGTTCATTACGGATGTAAATTAAAGCAGCCACCATACCTGCTAACCCCCGAGCCTTGCAGAGACGATGGGAGCACGAAAGTGGCTTCAAACGGTCACTTGTGTCTCCCTCCCATTTATTTAACGGGAAAAATGGGATTTTTCCCATTCAGTGAGGGTTTCGGGCTACCTTCGCACCTCTGTTACACCTCGTGCAGTCTGAGCTCTGCCACAGATTCACACCCCAGCAAAAAGAGCAGACTGCAGCTCACACCAGAACTTTTCCTTGCAATCGGTATTTTCACGTCTCGATTAGCGCTACCAGCCTCTCACCATCCTCACAGCAACGATAAAACCAGCGGCAACCCCACGTACCGCCGCCTTTAATTGAGTCGGCTCATGCAGGCCCCTCTGATCGCCCGTCTGACACTTCGTCTGCCTGAGAGATCTTACCTTGTCTTCTCTAATTTTTAATGCTGACCACTTCTCGGCACGGAACGGGGGTCTGCAGCAAGCGCTTATTCCAAAGGAGGGCTCGTTGCCTTGGTTACCAATCAGCAAGCCGAGGCCTTTGCAAGCGCTGTCGGGATCTACCTTCGCCTTGGTTTTGTCCTGGTTTTCCTGCTACTGAGAGATTCCTACAGCAAAAAGCTGGACTTAGATGAATAAATTAAATAAATAGAAAACCTGAGGGAAATGCCCTTGGACGTGCATCATATACGAGGCCTCTTATCCATCACAAGGTCAGTGAGAAATGACAGTGGCAGCAGAAGTCACCGCTGTGTTATTAAGCCATCAGGACCAAGCAGGCGGGTTCCACAGCAAACCACGCTCAGCCTCGCCCCGAGGAGCTGGCACTCGCTCCGCTGTCGGCAGTGGTGAGACAGAGCTGAAACTGGGGCATCGCTGGTGCTGCGGGTGCCCCAAGTCCTCGGCAGTCCCCGCCGCACAAAGCCCAGGTCTCCGTGGTCGAGCAAAGGCGGAAGGCGGTCCCAGTGTACCCAGTTCGCAGGTGGCAGCTGGAAGGCAGGATTTCCCAAGTGGATGGCTCTGCAAAGTCGACAAAGCAAAGGACAAAGGCAGGAAGCAGCAAGGGTGCAGGCGCTGCTTCGAGATCCTTAGCAGGGGGTGCCCAGGGGGTCCCTTCACACAGCCTGTACCCCCAGCCGAGCCCCCTGTCTGCTCAGTCCCCACCCGGCACCGCATCAGCCTCCCCGCTGTGAGCAGCCTCCTCCTCCTCCTCCAGGGGCACCTGCCCACGCGCGACTTCTGTCCTGGCAAGAGGAGCAGCTTCAGCTCTGTGCGCTATTGCGCCTCCTCAGAAGAGCGGGGCAGTCCGGTCTGAGGGCTGCACGCAGGGCACAGCCAGAGGAGTGCGCTCGGTGTGCTCCAAAGCAGCTGGGATCAGGGGTGCTGAGCCTCATCGGCACAGCACGGGGCACCCGCGACACAGAGGGGCCCAGGGGCTGCTCTCCATCACCACATACACTGAGAAAAGCTTTGACGTGTCAGTGGATAGAGCTGAAGATGAAATCCAACGGGAAGACACTTCCTGTTGGTGCTAGCTCTGCTCGGGTCCTCGAAGGCAGCTCTGCGCTGTAGCCACTGCTGCGCAGTTAAAAATATCGTCCAATTTGACTTTTTTAGCCCTGGCTGGGAGAATTGATTCAGAGCCCACCAGAACGTTCATACATAGCGAGAAAGGTTCTTCTCCGTAGAAGGCGGGTGGGATGTGGTTAATCCCATTTTTGGAAAGCACGGTTCACTGGGATGGTTAAACAATCACTGTCACTGGTTAAACAATCACTGTCACTGGTTAAACAGTCATTCTCATCTGTGTATTTCAAACTGTCCCATCAAGCGCACATTATACAAGACCATGAAATATGGAAGATGTCTTGCAGCGCTCATGCTCCACCTGTATTGAACTGAAAAGGCCACCTCTAGCTCTTCGCCACCTCTTCCAGTGTCTCAGGCTTAATGAGATCTTCCAGACAGAAACAACTCGCCCTACACACAGGACTGCCAGCCAGGAAAAAGGACGAGGAATTTTAATTGCACTGTAATCCTTTCAGCGAGGCTTCTTGCAAACGCTGCATTGCAGGGACCTACCCGACTAGAACCAACTGCAAAATTCACTGTGAGCCTTTAAAAAGAAAACACATTAAAAGAAAGGCAATCTGCAGGATCCGTAGACTTAATAATCTCCAGGCACTTGGCCGTGCCATGGTTTAATGTAAGGAAGTAATATAAATTAAACCATTTGTCACTCGGAACTGAAGGGAGAAAAGGAAGCGGCCAATTTGCCAGCTGACTTTGCCTGCATCGTAATTGCTGCATCCATCTCTCCTGCTTCCCAGAACCTCACCAGCACAGGCCGTAGTCCGAGCTGGCAGCAGTTCTCACACAAGTCTTCAGACTCGTGCTGAGAAAATGCCTTGTTCTATAGTTCTTATATCCTCATGAGAGGCCCATCAATAGATCCTATTTATTTTCTACCCTTGTAACTGTGCTGTATCCATCACGGTAACGGCATTTTCAGCACTGCATTAAGCCAATGGTCCTCAGCTGCAAAGCGCTGGTCTCTACGAGGCCATGGTCAACGGTCCTCTGAGCCACACTGCCCGCTGAAATCACTGCCGTAACAAAAGTGGTCCCAATCTCCATGCAAGACTCAAGGCTGACGACAGCCGACACAGTTACCGACAGCACAGCCAAAGATTTGCCGAGCGGACCTTGCCCAGCTCCTGGTTTGGTTTGCGGGTGCACCGGGCAGTGCCCTGTGTGCGCTGAAGTGAGTTGGGAGGACACGTACTGGTGTTTAAGTGGGTATTTAAAGCAGTTTACAAGCACCTTTTAGTTTTGACCATAGAGGCGTCCAAGCAGAAGTGCCACCAACATCCAAAGACGGGGTCCTGGTGGCAGAGGCCGCCTGCAGGACAGCCAGTACCAGGCGGAGCAGTTCAGCTCTGCGGCTCTTCCAGGGTGCAGGATGTGGTGACTTCAAAGGGGATTTTTGTTTACGGGGGGGTGTTCCGCAGCCCTGGAGAAAATCAAATTGCATGTGCTCGTTGTGCCTGTCCCTGATTGCCCCAGTTAATGAGGTTTTAGTGCACTGAACCCTACTAAATACATTGCTTAATAAAATGGGAGTAATTAATCAACTGTCCGAGAGGGCCCGGCTTATGATCATTCTCAGGCACTTACCACATGAGCCAGAGCCCGTTCCT
>NW_010402561.1:8911-10418 GCF_000710305.1 Buceros rhinoceros silvestris | reverse complement strand
CCAGACTTATTATCTGTCTCAGACACTTCCCACATGTGCCAGAGCCGGTTCGTGCTGAAAGAGGAACCGCTGCAAACGGCCACACTTTGCTATTTACTGCCCTGAGCTAGAAGAAGTGTCTTCCTTTATCTTAGAGCTAACAAAACGAGCCAGTGCTCCTGCAGCAGCCTGGCTGGGAGGAACAAAGGGGTCCTTCCACCTTTGCCACAAATGCTGTCCCACCTCTAGTGGGGGAAAACCCCAAACTACTACTTCTAAGCAACCCTTTGAAATCACCTGAGGCTTTACACTCCCTGCAGGGTATTTCCCAAACACTCGGGGGGCTGCTGTTCTCTGCTGAACTCCACGGAGCCTCTGATGTCCCTGGTGTCTGTCTGGGTGCAGCAAACACGGGGGGACAAGCCAGCCCCTGCCTGGCCACTTACCCTTAAAACTCAGGAGCAAGAAGCCTTGGAAAAAGGGACAGAAGGTACTTAAATATCAGCCTTCCACTGAAAAACCCCCACCCTAATTTAGGCAAAGATCACCCCAGAACTTCAGACCATCATGTTTCGCTCAGCTGTGGCTGGATCCATCTGAATACAGCAGGGTCAGGCCCTGCCAGAACAATCTGTGCAGTCCACGACTTGCTCTGTTCTGCCCTCCCTCCCTCCCTCTGCTCGCCCCGACACAGGCGAAGGCGAGGCTCCGAGTAGGACGAGCCAGCTCAGCCCTGTCCTGGGAGACGGGGAGCCAATGGAACCTGCAGTTCTTTAGAGCTCCACGGGGTTCTGTGTAGACCCAAACTAAAAAAATCCTTCACCCCTGAATTAACACAAATAGATTCAACAAGGTCACGGGGCCAGACACAGCCCCAGACACGAGGAGCGCGCAGAACGAGCAAGCCAGGGCAAACAGAGCCACATACCAGCATGGGTGGATCTAGCGACGCCGGGGAAATATTGGGTCTGACAGCTGGGCTGCAGCGCTGGAGGGCAGCAACTTCCTGCCGTGGTGTTTGTTTTTCTTCTGATTTCTGCGTCGGGGAAGTCGGGCAGCTGATCCCAGAACCAACAACAGCTGGGAGCAGCCCAGCGCTCACCACCACAGTCACGAGCAGCTCGGCAGAAGATCCGGAGGTTAAAGGGAGGGCGCAGGACAGAAACCCATTGGCCAGACGCCCATCCTGACAGGAAAAACCCTCGAGTGTTTACAGCGAGGATTCAGGAGTGCTCAGCAATTAAGATTCCCAACTTGAGACGTCTGAGAGAGGCCCAGACTCTTGCCTGCCTCCAGTAAACTGCACCACAGTCCCCGGCACGTGGGAGCAGAGAGAAACAGGGGAGCATCTCTGTCCCACGGCTAGGGAATAGAGATGAGCATCGGGGAAAGAAGAAGGTATTGCTTCCTCAGTTTTCATTTACTTATTTCCCCATCCCCTTCATTTGTCAGAGACCCTGAAAGAGGCAGGAGGCGGCCACTAAACAGGGGCCTCAGCTGCAGGGAGCTGCAAAGCCCTGGAGACAAC
>NW_010402561.1:2029-8819 GCF_000710305.1 Buceros rhinoceros silvestris | reverse complement strand
CTGGAGACAACCTTCAGTGGTGGTGAGAGCCCGCGTGGCTTTGCTAACACACAAAGCAGAGAAGTGTCTGCGCCAGGCGCGCGCTTGGCCCAGTTTTTAACAGCCCTCTGAAAAGGTTTAACTTCTTCAGCAAACCCAAAGTGCCCTAAAATTCCTACCTAGGGCATGATGGGTTCTAAGCTATAGGCATCATCTATAATTTTTCCTATGAAACTCTTGGAAAAATACCTTTCTAATGCAGAGATATCTTCGTCAACCAGCAGAAGAGGAGCCTCCAGCGAGATCAGGGCACTGGCTGACACCGAGGACTTAGGAGATGCTGGTCAGGTTGGAGTTGTTTGCAAGCATCTGTGAAAGCACATGAAGGAAAAGCTGCTTATTGCTTAAATCCAGGGAATTCTCCATCCCTCTGGGAAGGGACAGAACAATGCAGGTGCTCGGAGTGATGCAGGTGGCCAGATAAATACAGCTGCCACCCAGGAAAGATTTCTTTTGCAATATGAACCCCTTGCTTGGTCGCTACTGGGCCAAGCAAAGGGAAAGGGGGACAGTGGCAATGCGTGCCACCGTGTTTACATGGTGACCAAGCAACTGGCTGAAGGGAAGAAAGCCGAGGCTGCCCGGTGGACTGACAGGCAGGACAGAAACTCAGCTGCTTTGTCGTGGGGTTTGAGCAGGCGTTACCTGCACCCAGACACCAGCCGCTTCCCGGCAGCCTGCTTCAGGAGCTGCCCGGTCCCCTCGCCTGACCCCGCAGAGCATTGCTAACGGGAACCTGCCTTCACTGGCACCTGCCTTCACTGGCACCTGCCTTCCTCACCACATCGCTCCAGAATTAGGCCTCCACAAGCTGTTACAAGCTTCAGATGCAAGTGATGTATAAAGGGCCTTAGAAAAACCGGTGTTATCCCACCCTGACACTTTTAGAGAGGAAAAATACACAGAGGCAGGAAAAATACGGCATTATGTGTAAAACATAAGGCTGTCCAGGCTGCTGTGATTAAACACTTTACAGAAGCATCTTTAGGGCAAATCCTTATTTTCCTGTCTGATCCCAGCACTACACATGGGTATCACACACTTTTTGCTCATTCGACCATTTTACTCGCTCCGTTCCCCTCTTTCCTCCTTGTAAACACTCAGAATAGCAAAATATCTCTAGTTGCGGGAAAACGTGGTGTTGGTTTTACCTGGGTCATCGGTGATTCCTGTTCAAACTGTTCCAGACTGCCCCTGCTCTAGCCACCAACCAAGCGCTGCGTTCCCTTCAGGGTAGCCAGCACCAACACGCACAAAGGTCCCATCACAAAGAATCCGTGCCCATCAGTTTAATTTTCAAAATCAATCCGGGAGGAGGGAAAACTGGTTTTCTGGGGAAGCTGTTGCTTTACCAGGACAGGTAGTGGAGGAGTTCTTGGTTAATCAAGCTGCTGGAAGGGTCATTATTTGTCAGAATACACACGGGGTGGGGAAGAAATTACGGAGCTGCCAGGCAGTGGAGGCTTCGGGAACAAACACAAACGGGTGCTTGGGGCAAGGAACCTCCATCCCTCGCTGTGAAGCATCACGGGCATCTGCAGCACGGTGTTAGGGATGGCTGAAAATACCCTGCAGTGCTGGGCACCCGCTGCACAGCGTGTTCAAGGGGAGCGTCTGGAGACAGCTCTGAACCCCGAGCAGCCCCGGAGCTCACCGCCAGCAGCGTGCCAGCACGCTGGCTCCCGAGAGCCCGGCGGCTGCTAAAGCTCTGCTTTGGGCTGGGAGTGCAGGTCGCTAACGAGGATGGAAGGAAGAGCGCTCAGCTGAGACCCCCATGCTCGGTCCCTCACTCCGAACCTGCAGAGGCCAGTGGAAAGGCTCACCCTGGCTTTGGATCGGGCTCTGCCACAAATACGCTGCGTGGCCATGGCAACCCAGAACCGCTTGGGAGGTCACAGCACCGAGAGGAGCTTTGCATCTGCTTCATGAGAGCGGTGAGCGAGGTTCCCTTCCGAGACCTGGCGCACGGCCTGGGCAGCGCCCGAGTCCCACAAAAGGCAGCCTGTGCATGGGAACCTGAGCCACCTCTGTCGCCAGCACAGCCGATAACCACAGCTGCTTACGTTTCACAGTCATTCCTCAGAAAATAAGCCTTTGCTTGACCCTCCCTCCAGCCTGCACCTCCCGGAGAGGGACGAGGCGCAGCACAAGCCTGCGATGCTCTAACCCACTGCCTAGAATCCTCAGCCCCCCTCCCTGACCCTTCTGCCCAGCCCTCTTCTGACCGGTGCGTGGACACTGGGTAGCACCCACTGCTCCTCCAGGGCCCTTGCAGGAGCTTTCCCCACTCTGACCCTCTGTGCCACAGCCTTCCCCAGCAGCTCGGGTGTGACACCAGCTCTAGCACACTGCCACACAGAGCGCTCTGACAGCACAACAGCGTCACGGGCTCCAGAACGCAGGTCTTGCGGCCAACACGGCCCCACACGGGACAGCTCATCCATCCCACAAGTGATGCTCCTTGGGCAGACGTGATAGGATCCACTATATTTAGCCAGCTCTTAGAATCTTCACCAAAAAGACACAGAAACCTACTTCAGGCAAAGGAACACGCAGCTGGTGATTGAGGGTGTTCTAAGGAAGGAAGCAGCGGTGCCAGCCCAGTGCGTTTGAGCGTTCATCAAGCCCCATTTCTCCCTCAGTCAAAAGACGCAGATATTATTATGCGGTGCACTGAGAAAAGCCTTCAGGAGGTTTTAATGACGCCGTCCAACCAATACTCCAATTGCTCTGCCTAACCCCCCGAGATCACCGCTCGCTTCCTGGCTCACTGCCCCGCTGCGTGGGATGAAAGCGTTTCAGGCTTACCAAGCAGGTTTTCATCGCTCCCCGCAGGAGGTCGGGAAGGCCACTGGGCTCTGCCTCGAGAACAAGGCGATTTCCTCGCAGATCAAACCGGTAGGGAAGGGGTTATACAACAGGCTCTGTGTATGCACTGAAAGAGAAGGGACCTGAACGTGACAGCATCAGTCACCCCACCTTGTATCATCCACGTTCAGGGGCACCTGTACATCTACAGGCTTCAGCTCTGCTGCACGGTGGAATTAGCCACAATCCCAGCCTGGTTCCCGCAAGTGAGCTGATACCCACAGACACTGAACACAGCCCCACTGCCCCCCAGCGAGCCTCCACTTACATTAATTAATTGACTGCAGAAAGAAGGCAATGGGTTTTCAGATCCTGACCCTCATGGTACAGTTCCTACAGCAATCACATAAATAAAAAACAGTGTTGTGCTGGGTATGACTGTGAAACGTTAGACTTTACCTGTCCAAACCAGAGGTTAAAGATGAAATACAGGAATCTAATCCCTCCCCAAGTACTTTCCCATTAACTCCGCCCTGACTGCGCTCCTCAGAGGAACAGCAGTGATTTACAGCGGCTCTCGCTCTGCGGAAGGAAACCAACACCGCACCTTTCAGCACCACTCGCTCTTAAATGCTTCCAAGAAATAAAAGCCCGAGGCTGCGGAGCGCCCGGAGACAATCCTGTGCACAGGCCTGCCAGGGTGACATCACTTATCGTACCACCGCGCTACCAGCCAATTGGGGAGGTTTCTCCCGCAGCCGTTGCTCCTCACCTAGCCGGGAAGCCTATAGGAGATGTACAGCCCTGCGAGAGGACTCGCTCTCGCATTGTGGATGCTTATCTTGCCACACCTCCTCTCTTGCCCCTTTCCCACTCGGCAGGCGTTCGCACACACCGAACGCCGCCGCGGCGCAGCCCCCACGCGCAGCAAACACCCTCTCTCAGTGCCAGGCTTTCAGCAGCGAGTCACAAACTTCCTGCTGCTTCTGCAGATCCCTGGTTTTGTCCAGCTCTTTCAGTGGGAGGAAGAAGCTTCCTCTTTGAAGTCACTGATCGTTTTAACTCATTGTTATGACTCCGCGCAGCTCAGTGTTTGTATTTCTAACCCAAGCATCCGAACAGCAGCTCACCCCAGCCAGACAGCCCAGCCATGCCTGCAGCCCTGCGAGAAGAGAGCGGAGATTTTCAGCACATCGCGCTGGCTTTACCTCCCCCAGATCTCTGTTAATTTAAGTAGACAGGACCCAGTTCCTGGCACACAGGAACAAAGCCCACTGTCCCATCAGGGGAAGCTGCCGAGCTGTTTACACCAGAGATACTTCACTGTAGTTGAAGTCCAGGAGAAAGAGGAAACGGCCCCGTGATGATGCTCAGAGATGAAGCAAGCTGTTGACACGATTGGTAGGAACCCTCCAGATCTCTTCTACCTCCTAAAGCAGCAGCTGCAGTTGTCAACTGCTTCTCACTGAAATACAAGGACAGTTGGTACATCGAGCAAGCGAGTCTGCTGGAACTGGTACAGCCGACTCACGCGAGAGGGAAGCAGCAGGGGCGAGGGTTCCCCAGGAGACTGTAGGCTGTACCCCAGGCACGCAGCTTTTCACCCGACTAGCCCAGCAGCACCTACACAGCCCACGAGTGCAAGTGTCTGAGCCCTGCTCCAGCTCGGGACAGCCGTCACACGCTGCAAGGCTTCACCTGGGAGAGCAGGGACCAGGCTGAGCGCGGCCACTCCAGCACCCATCCTGCTCTCACCGACTCCGACACGGACGTTTGTTCCTGCGTTACCAGTATTTACAAAAATATCTGCATTTTTAAAAAGCAGAATCCTGCGATTAATGCTGAGATGACCCGAGGAGCAGGAACACTCCTGGGGTTCTTTCCCAGCACCAGGGTGGCCCCACACCAAACCCTGCCACGCTGTCCCAGGGGGCCCGTGCTGGCAGCTCGCTCGGACCTTGGCTGTTCTGCTGCTCTGGAGGTACAGGCAGGGATTCGTACGGACCAGGCAGACAACTGGGGCTTTTGCCACTGCCTGCTTCATTCCCGACCCTCTCACCGACACCCAACGAGTCTTTCTGAAACTCACATACCAGCTGCTATTGCTTCTTCATCTCAACAACCACCAAGACTGGCACAAACAGCAAGTTATTTCTGCGAGCTGCCTTCTGCAGGCAACCCAGAGCTTTACCCAGCACCACTGAGGTGAGCACCGGTCACAGAGCATCCTCCAGGCTTTACCCAGCACCACTGAGGTGAGCACCGGTCACAGAGCACCCTCCAGGCCTTCAGCAAGACTTCTCAGACGAGTCCCGATGATGATTCGAAGCTTGCAGGTGAATCCCTGTTTAGCTGAAGCCTACACGCCCCCTCCCCCAGAAACAGGACACGCTATTGCTGCGAGGTGAAAGCGAAGCAGCGACTCCTCAAACACCCTCCTGGGCTTCACCAGATCTGACCACGTGGACAAACCACACATCAACAAGGTGCAAGAGCGGAGCTGCCCAAGTGACCACACACCTACCTGCAGGAACGGCAGAGCTCGTGGAACCAGGAAACACCCCAACAAAACCAGACCCGTTTGTTTCTGGAACTGAAACTCGTCATACCTAGGTGGGTACAGACTGCGGTCACTCCTTATTTGACCAGAAATGAGCAGCAGCATAAAAATACAAGCAAAGGAAGGAAACGGAAGGAGCACTCACAGAAAAGCCTGGGCAGACCACAGCAAAGAGAGCAACAATACGAGAGGAGCTCAGAAGCACCCAAGCAACAAACTTTACAATGAAGGAGAAGCAGAGGGTTTCAGTCAACAGCAAGCTGCAGAGGAGACACCTTCCGGCGGCAGAGCTGCCCCACAAAAGCTCTTTACGCCTTAGGAAGGGATTAATGTGTCACTGAAGATTTCACACACTGTTCTTCTGCCGGTCACACATAAATGAAACCGTACAGAGACACAGACTGTATTAAGATGCACGTTACACATCAGTAGTAAAAGGTTGTGAAAATCCCCAGAGATTTGTTTAAAAACCAAAGATTTTCATTAAAACACTTCTTTAGGAGAGAGTCTACAAGGAGTATTCACCTGAGAGTCAAAGGCTCCTTCATCTCCCACGGAGGCGTTCCGGGATCCTGTGGCTGAAGCTTAAACTTTGGTCTGAAGACAGACACAAGTCAAGGCTGTAACAGCGGGGTCAGGTGGGAGGTCCCGCACAAACCGTACCCTGAATTACGCCCCTGGACTGTGACACAACGGCTGCAGGACTCGCTGCTCTGCTCTCCTCTCCTCTCCCTTTCGGTAGATACTCCAGAATAAGCACTCACGGTATTTTTTGGCCTTCATAATTGTCTTTGTTGAACAAACTGCGAGTTAAACAAACTGCACCAACGAAAAAGTCTCTAAACAAACTCCACAATCTTATCAGAAAAGCGTTAGGACACAGTTTAAAATGCCGGTTTCCATACTCTCAGTTTCCTGGCAGCGGCTCAAGAAGTTAAGCCGTGTTTACTCTCCCTAATGGAAAACCACCCCTCACTCTCCCCCTAATGTCAAGACTAATCACGCTCGGAGGGCGGCAGGCGGAGGTTTGGCTGAGTCAGCTGCGCTCAGCCAGGCGGACACCCAGCACAGGACACACAGGCACAGGGAACGAAATGGAAATTAATCTGGCTTTTCCTTCTTCATGTGGATGCAGCACGAGATTTTTCCAGGAGTATCTTAAGGTTTTAGTTTTGACTGAACTATACGGCATAGTTCAGGAGTCCTAACACCTCATTTTGTTTTCAAGACCCAAACTACGATGGAGTCTTCACCGGTCACTAAGTACAAGGCAAAGACCCTACAAACGGCTGCACAGAATCAGGATTTCATTTTCAGGCAGAATTTTACATATATGCACACTCACAAATGTAGAAATAACATTTCTCACAGACACGTTCACGC
>NW_010402561.1:0-1911 GCF_000710305.1 Buceros rhinoceros silvestris | reverse complement strand
CCCCACGACACTCCTAGAAATAACTGGTGCTCTGAAACCGAGAAGGTGGAGGCAGATGAACAATCTGGGTTTAATGTCCCTTAGTCTTTAAGCTGAAGATCTAACAGAATTAGGAAGCAGAGGAGAAATCTCAGGAGGACAACTGACCGATTGCACAAAATCTCATCTCATTACATACACTCCATTATTCTACTTCGAAAGTTTTCCTGGACAAGGTGCTGGAGGACTTGGTGCGGGCAGACAACGTTGACCATGGAAATACTTTTATTAGGTGCTTCAGGAAAAGAAGTAGATGATCCCGAGTCAGTGAAAGAAAAAAACTCCAAACAATCTTTAAAAAAAATTATTCCAGTCTACAAACAGCAGCTTCACTGTATAACCCAGACCACAACAGTTTGATGAAGCCTTACACAAAGCAGTCCTGTAAAAATAAAGAAAATAAAGAGAAAGGGGAGAAAGGCGCAGCACGAAGTGATTTCAGACAACCAGTTTTGTGAGAGCTTTAATGGCACAAAATGTTTATAAGCTACAACTTATACATGGACTGTAAACTGTATATAATGTTACAAAGTGCTAACTAATTTATGAAGAATGCATAATCACTTTGGCTCAGTTAACTCCAATATTTCAACAAATGTCAATTAAAAAATTTGAATTCCTAACAATCTTCAGCTTTCTCTTTTTAAAACAGTAAGTACATATGCATTTGCTGCAGTTCAGGTAGCCTGCCGCGTTTTCGATGTGCGAGTTTCTGCATTTTTTGTTGTCTTGATCCTATTTACAAATATTCTAGGCCAGTTTTCACTGAATGTAAGAAAAATGAAGCCTGCATTTTTTTTTTCCAAAACTGTAAACAGGTATAAAGCTTTTTAAACAACATTTATCTTAACAAAACTTCAACTATCAATAGTTGAAACCCCTTTTCAAATTATACAACAATCTGCTTCTGTTCCTTGTAAAACGAGAAGTTGTAGACTTTCATCCGAGCTTATCGCAGGGTATCAATAAATACTGCATCGGATCAGAGCAAGTTGCCGTGATCGTGGATCCATTCCTCAGCTGTGGTTTTCACTGGGTTTACTTCATGGCTCCTTCAAACATTACAAGCTGTGTTGATACTCTAGTCACGAGCTTGCAGTGTGATTTATCAGATATTCTGAAGAATTGCCTTTTGATTCAGAAAGGGTTGGGTTTTTTTTAATGTACTCCTCCCTACTTAGTAAAAACCTATTTTTCCACTACTCCAATTTCCATACAAAACCAGGTGCTGTCATTAGAGCTGAAAGTGTTTCAGCCTTTCCCCCAGCCCCTCGGGTTTCAGGACTGTAGAACGATGTGCTCGGTGCTATCTGAACCCCCTTTCACCACGTCCCCCTTCCCTCCCCCACCTTTGGGTGAAACCCAAGATCCACCTCTGGAACAAACACGCGCTTGGAGGCAGCTCCCGAGCCACCTGTATTCACCACGGAAAGAAACAACGCGGATGTCCTGCAGAGCGGTTTGCCGGCCTGCCCTTTCGCCCTGAAAGCGCTCTGTAACGGCATTCAGAAGTGGAGATTAAACATGGGTTAGCAGTGGATTTGCACTCGACTTTGTTACTTCCTGGGAGCTAACTAAGTTGGTTTAAACCAAATTTCAACAGGAATTTAGCTTCTATGCATCAACTGTTTCAAGCGATCACTGCTATATCAAATCATCCACTGTATGAAGTCTGAGGCAAGCACACAGTTATAGGTAGCTGTTCTCTCCAAACCGGCTGACGAGGTTTTCTTACCATTTTCTACATGTCAGCCTACTAAAGTTTTTATTTAAATGAGATTTTTGCTAGTCTTAAAATTAGCATTGGTTCCCTAAATACTTAGTATTAAAGTCTGTATCATATTTTTTTTAATATATTCATATATATATAAA
>NW_010402560.1:360-2315 GCF_000710305.1 Buceros rhinoceros silvestris | reverse complement strand
GCTCCTGCTCCTGATCCCGATCCCCGCTGGAGAGAGACACCGGGTGGATGGACAGAGGCCGTCCCAGCCATGGGCAGACAGGAGCGGTCTGGACCCTGAGCCTCTAAATCAGTGTGTGCACCTCCTGTGACTTGCCCGGAGCAGTTTTGATGAAAACAGCCCTTTCTGCCGGGGAAACCAAAGTGAACCTTGTAATCAGGGACACACGCAAGGTCCTGTGTGTGCTGCAGGAATGGGCCTGCAATCTCTGTGCCAGTCCCCGTGCGTTCTGTGTCATCGTGTGCATCATGTCAGGCAAGTGGGACAGAGCAACGGCTTCCAGCTCTGGGGAGCCGCAGCAGCGTTTACCATGAGGAGCAGGTAGAGCTGGTGGTTTGGGCTCCCTCCCGGCAAGGTGGACACAAGGTGCTCAGCCACAGGAGAGTCCTGGGCTTCACGCTGCTCCTGGAATCCGCCAGAGCATGTCCGGCATAGACACGAGATCTCAGCAAATCCCAAAAGCAGAGGCCTTCTCCAGAGAAGCACCTCTGAGCACGGATGAATACACATGCAGGTTGTGGAAATTATCCCCAAATGTCTCCAGTAACTCAGAATAAAATCGCAGTGTCTGAGAAGGCAGAAGTTTAAGGTTAACCTGGAAGGGAGGAATGAAGATGCTTGAAACTGAGGAGCTGAGGACTGCTGGAGGCTGGTCAACCAGCAACTGAAACATCTGTCTGCAACACCAGCCAGAAAGTCCTTCCCGTGCAGGCCAGGTGTGACACTCATACACGTACCGTGTAAGTGCACAACACCACACAGCCGCCTGTCTGCAGCTGGTGTGTGGGCACATCTAGATCCTGTGTGGGCACGTGGTAGGGCTTAGGGCTTAGGGTTGTATCTGCGTCGCACACGCTCTGGGGCACTGCAGCTCCGTCGTCTGTGGTGTAACTATCCGATTCCTGTTGATTTGTTCTTGCCGTGGCAGTGGCCTGTGCCAGTTAAACTTCTTCCAAACACTTCCCAGGCCTGGCTGAGGGAGTTAGTGTGGGCCAGGGGCTGTTCCCAACAACCGCTTGGATCCAAGTGCCTTGCTGGAAGCACCAGAGTTTAATGTTATGGCGCAGGCCATCCTGTGCCAGGGCCCTCGGTGCCAGCGAACAGTCCTGGGCACGTTTAGTTCACTGCTGCAGCCACAGTCTGGGAGCCCAAGGGATGAGGTGTAAGGGCTGCATGCCTGGACGTAGATACATGACTTCTATTTTTTTTCCTGTGCCAGGCCCCTCGGTGCCAGCGAACAGTCCGGGGCACGTTTAGTTCACTGCTGCAGCCGCAGTCTGGGAGCCCAAGGGATGAGGTGTAAGGGCTGCATGCCTGGACGTAGATACTTGACTTCTCTCGAGATCCTTTTCACGGGACCTTGGGTTTTTTGTGGGCATGGGCCTCAATCCTTTAAATATTCTGTCACCTTAGTCAAACAGCCTTCTGGTGTCAGTGACCCGTCAGTGTTTTCCCGACACAGCAGGCGCCTGGTGAGGGTAAAGTGGGCTGTAATCACACCATTTTGTTACTGCTGCCTTCACGTCAGGGGCATGTAACAACAGTGAGCGCTGTTTAACTTCTTTAACTAGAAGGAAAGTGACATAAAGCATAAGGGGAAAAAACAAAGCCAGTGATTTTTCAAAGCCTGTCTAATTTCCGTCAGGGTTTGTTGAAAACAGCCTCCTTTGCCTTCAGGTATAACCCAGGGATTTTAAGAGTACGCTAATTTTGCTGTGTGAAATTGTGGAGGGACTGACTAGATTTTGCAAGGGAACAGCCCTGCCAGTGGGTGCGTTATAGTGACCCCTAGTGCTCTGTGGTGATCCTGGTTCTGCCCTCGGCCCCCTGGAAGAACACGGGCAGAGCTGGTAAACCCCCAGAGCCCCTCAGAGCCCCCTGCCCTGTCCTGGCAGCGCTGGCTGGAGGGTGAGCAG
>NW_010402560.1:0-231 GCF_000710305.1 Buceros rhinoceros silvestris | reverse complement strand
GGGGCAGGGGCAGGGGTAGGGGCAGTGGCAGGGGCAGAGCGGGGTCTCCTGTGCCCTCTGCGGACGGCTGGTGTGTAACGCAGGCAGCGCGGACCGGCAGAGGCCATAGGGGGTTTCGCTGCCCAGCCCCCCACAGGAGAGGTGTGTAGGACAGGGGCAGAGCTCCAGGGGTCTGCCAGATCCTGCTGCTGGTCTGGCAGCGCCTCTTAGCTGAAAGGTTTTACCCTGGGA
>NW_010402559.1:15274-15559 GCF_000710305.1 Buceros rhinoceros silvestris | reverse complement strand
GCCCCCCCCTGCCATAAATGCAAGCTCTGATTTCCAAGTGGTTGGGTTGTTGAGGATGTCGCGGTCTGGCCAGCACCGAGCTCACCTGCAGCCGGGTGAGCCCCAGGGGTGCAGCAGCAGAGCAGAGCCCTTCAACCCAGCGCTGCGATGGACAGACACCTCAGGCAGACAGTTTATTGAGTAAAGTTCAGTACCGGCCCAAGAAAGGGACTGATCTCTCAGTACTAAAATTAACACAACTTTATGGAATGGAAAATTAGATTTACTTATCTGCAACCTGCTACC
>NW_010402559.1:14522-15028 GCF_000710305.1 Buceros rhinoceros silvestris | reverse complement strand
CCCCAACAGCAGCCCCTCCTTGGGGCTGTCCTGGCCAGAGACAGGGCGAACACCCTGCAGCCCACCACGGGAGCTGCTGGGGGGGAACGACACAGCAGGTGTGGTCCCAGCTGGCCTCCAGGAGAGCTCTGGGCTGTGGTTTGCCATTTGCAAAGGGCGTGGGGAAGAATGACCCGAACGTGCAGACGCTTCCCATAGTGGTGAGATGGCCAGGCTTTGTTCCACAGGCTGTTACAGTCCCTGAGCGCCCCCAGGGAAGGGGCGACTGGAAAGTGGGTATTCACGCGGGGCTGTCCCGCTCCCAGGGATCGCCACGCAGGAAGGGCAGCGCTGGGGGGGGAAGGTGGAGTGCCAGCATCTCCATCCTCGCTTCACCCCTGTGGCTGGTGACAGCCTCCCCCAGTGCATCCGCGTGGGCAAGCCCGAGACACACAGAGACACCCAGGCTCCTCTGCAGGCAGGGCCTGCCGTAGCAGAGCCAGAGCGGGAGCCATCGCGGCGAAGCA
>NW_010402559.1:13965-14251 GCF_000710305.1 Buceros rhinoceros silvestris | reverse complement strand
AAGGTGACTGTAAACATGCGGCAGCCACACACCAGCCTCTGGCAGCCTCATGCTTCACAGCTCAGGCAGGCGGTGCCGGGGGGAAAGGGCCGGGCACTGTGGCACCTCAGGGGTTCTGGTCGGCGGGGTCACACTTCAGCATGACTTTGACCCCCTCGCCCCTCTTGGTGGTCTCGAACGCCTCGAGAGCCTTCTCCAGCGGGAAGCGGTGCGTAACCAATGGCTTGACGTTGATCCGCTGGGATGCGCGCAGAGCAATTGCCACAGGCCACCTGCAAGGGAAAGA
>NW_010402559.1:10295-13787 GCF_000710305.1 Buceros rhinoceros silvestris | reverse complement strand
TGGAGACCCGGGGAAGGAGCACGGAGGAGCCCGTTTCGTCACAGTCATTTCCTCAGCCCGGGCAACCAAGGGCAGTTCTGCCCACACATGATCTCCTGGAGGGGGAACCTCAAGCATCAGGCATGGGAGATGGGAATGCCAACCGCTCTGCGCTGTGGAGCAGCGAGACGGCAGGCACAGCTACATGCGGAGCTGGCCCCTCTCCACCCACAAGAGACCGAGTCGGTGGAAATCACAGGGAACAGCCGTACTCCTGACAGACTGAACGGAAAACAGCACTGCCGTGCACCCTCGCCTCCCGCCTGCAGCTGTGGGGTTCAGACCCACCAACTCGGTGCAGGGAGCAGAAAGGAAAAGCCTCTGTCAGCCGCCAGCCTCCTCTCCGCAGAGACTGGCCTTGCTGCTCCTCTTGAATGGGCCAGCTTAGTGACGGGGGTTCAAAGGCAGGCAGCAGCTGACCTAGTTCCTGAACTACTTGAAGAGTTTCTCATTTTAAGAAGGAGCTTCACTACACCTCCTAACCCCTTCCTGGAAAACAACCTCTTGGGACTAGGCAAAGATTCTTGCTCCACTAGCAAGAAGCTGCAGCTCCATGTTAAAGGGCAGACACCAGGCTGCAGACATGCCACGCCGGGTCTCAAGCCCTGCCCACAGAGTGCAAGAGACCTCCCAGCAGCTAGAAGCTGAGTGTTCCTCCCCGTGAGGTCATGCCGTGAGCCAGCACACCTAGACAAGCCCGTCTCTTCCAAAACTCCCTCAGCACCTGGACTTCCCTTTGCACAGCACCTAAGAGCTGAAGGCATAAAAGTTAATGCTGACTTTTTTTCCATTTTGGCCTGCCTGCTTGCAGCAGGGTGAGGGTTTACCGAGTAAACCTTTCTTCACTCCAAATGCTGCGTGAAACGGGACGGTGGGACAAGCCAGCTGGGCTGCTGTGTCAAGGTCAAGCTTGCAGTGCAGGGCTCATCCAGAAACCGAGGCAGGACACTTGAGTCAGCCGGTGCGCACCACAGTGGTTGTGCGTCAGAGTGCTGTGAAGTTCAACCCGCTGTAAGGAACACCAGCCTTTTCCACGTCCCCTCTCCTCATGGAAAGCAAGAACTTCCTAGGGACAGACTTGCAGACGCACCCGCCCGCGCTGTGCCGGACTCACGTGTTGCAGTAGCGGAATATCCCCCGGATATCCACCTCCCGCACAGCGGCGTTCACGATGGGGACGGTGACCATCTCGGGTCCCAGCCCCACCAGCACCAAGGTCCCACCAGAGCGAGTGGCCTGGAGAACGAACACACAGACACGTCACGTTTTGCAGTCACCACAGCGGGCTGTGGAAACACGCCGCCGCGCTTTGCGGCTGCAAAGGACAGCCCGGGGCAGGGCAGAGAGGCCCGGGGAGAGGCAGGGTGATGTCAGGAGCCCCTAAGCGTGAAACATGCAATAAACGAGGCTTAAAAAGCAATATTCTGAAATGCTCCAAAGGATTTTGGTATCTAAACCTCTCTCTGGAAAGGGACTGGCAGGCAGGAGTACCACAAGAACTTTCAGATTTCAGTGGCAGAGGTTTAAAACCAAGAGCCTGATGCCGCAACTGGAATTTCTCTTTCTGCAGCTTGCCCCAGTTGTCTCCTGTCCTGTCACCATGAAACTCCGCTCTACCTTCTCCACCTCCTCCTGCCAGGCAGCTCGTGAGAGAAAATCATGCCCTCCTTAACCACTTTTTTCTCCTGACAGAGTTAATTTTCTTCATTATTCTCCTCATCTGGACATAAATTCAACCTAACAGAAGACACTGCCCTACTTGTACCAGCTCCCCGACACCGCTGTGTGGCTGCTCTTGGCTTTCAGGGTCTTGCTGTAGCCTCCTGGTAAGCGGAAAAGCACCTGAGCGTGGAGTTGAACAACCACCTCCATGGTGGCTGCAAAGACGTTACACCTCTGTCTCTCTTAGTTCTTTGTCTAACAAGCACCTTCTCTCCCTCACTCCGAGCCCACTCAAATTAAGCACTATGGGAGCAAAATCACTGTCATTCACTCTGGCGCCCCAAAACCCCAAAGCCAATGTCCTCACCGCCCCACCTCGGGGACAAGCGGTACTCACGTAAATGCCGGCCTGGATGCAGGCTTGCACGCCCGTGCACTCCACGGTTATCTCGGGCATGCAGCCAAGCAGGCTTTCCACTTTGGAGGCCACCTCCTGCGGGGTCTCGTTCTTCACCTGAATGGTGAAATCTGCCCCCACCTCCTTGGCTTTTTGCAGGCGAGAGGCAGATAAATCTGGGGAAAGACAAAACAAGTCAAGAAGCGGAGCAGACACCACTCACTTCTGCACTTCCCTTCCTTGGCTCTCCAGATGATTTGCTCACATCCTCAAGGACACCTCTCAAAGGGCACCAGGCAGAGGCAAGGTTGCTCTGACTGAGCTCCAGGATGGCCCAGAAATCCTCTGGCTATGGGCAGCACAGCACCGAGAAGCCCTTCTGCCAGGAGACGTCAGGCTCAGAGGACCATTAACTTCTAAGGGTACCGGGCGAGAGCAGATGCCTTCAGCCCAGCAAGCTGCCAAATGCGTTCGCTGTCAACACGAAGGGTGTCCCTGCTGCGACAGACCTCTCCCATCCTTTTACCCTCCTCGTAGCAGTGCTGGAGGCTGCTGAGCGTCTCTCAAGCAGCTTCTGTCACAGGTGGATGAGCAGTCAAGCCCATAAAAACCCAAAGGGAGTGGATCTGGTGACATGGTGGACCTCAGGTACCCCGTTAATGCACAGCAATAAAGCTGGTGATGACAAAGGTCTGTGAGAGCACGGCTGTACCCTGGCACTCTGGCCAGAGGGATCCTCACAGCGCTCTAAGTATCTTTTGAAGATCCACAGAGTGGTTGGTGCCATGGAGCGCACTGCCCTGGCCACTGTTTGTCTCTTCTCTTCTATGTCCCCTGGAAGGAAGCCACCCACCCCTCTCCAGGCACCACTGGTGACCAGGACACCTCTGGAGATAAGGAGGTGGACAGCAGAGAAGGGTAGTGGCATTTCCCAGGCAGAAACCACGTCTTTGCCTCCCTGAAGCGGTGGCCTCTGGCTGGCCTGGAAAAGTTGTCGGGATCAAAGATGGAAACTGTGCTGTAACAGCCAAGACTTCCTAGACCCAGAGCAGTGTGTCCTGCCAGAGGAGGCTTGGAGACTTGGAACATGATGCCTTTGCCAGGGGCACACTCAGCACACCCACCCACCCACCACAAAGAGGAACATGCCCCTCTCACCAGGGCACAGCTGTGAGCCGTGGAAAATACCATAGGAAGAGAGAAAGAGAAGGAGGCCACTGCTCCAACATGAGCCGCTCTGACTCAGCCCCAGCACTGGGAGGAAGCCAGGCCACAGGACCTGCCCTGCCCATCACACGATGAACATCGTGCTCCTCACTGCCAGGGCAGGTGGTGGACATGCCCCACCGGCAGCAGGAGGGCTCGGGGTGTCCGGGGCGGGCACAACCGCCCAG
>NW_010402559.1:0-10157 GCF_000710305.1 Buceros rhinoceros silvestris | reverse complement strand
GCCCCAGCCCTGGGAGGAAGCCAGGCCACAGGACCTGCCCTGCCCATCACACGATGAACATCGTGCTCCTCACTGCCAGGGCAGGTGGTGGACATGCCCCACCGGCAGCAGGAGGGCTCGGGGTGTCAGGTGCGGGCACACCCGCCAAGAAGGGCACCCAGGAGACCCGTAGAGGGCTTCAAGAAGGGAATACAAAGGGTAACAAAATGCAGACAAAGGAGGAAAAGCCAAGGCTGAAAAGTAAGAGCAGCATCACCCCAGAAGCCTCAACATGGGCTCCCGTTCCTGTGGCTGCAGGAGGCATTAGTCACATCTGTCCCTCTGAGCACTGGGCCTCAGGCCACCCGTCCCACCATGCCTGCCCTACTCTAGCCAAGCTGCATGCAGAGACCTCCCATGCAGCAAAAGCACAGTGACAGGCATTCCCGAGGCACCCAAAGTGCTAAGGAACAATTTGCCTGGCATGGCTGGTGTCTCCTGAATCTCCACGTACGGCCAGCAGACCAGGGGGCTCGGCTGCTCCACACAGCGCTGGCGAAACCACTCCATCGCACAGTTCAAGGGCTGCGGCTTGCCTCTAGCCAGAAATGTGTTCTCACCGCCCGGGCGCTGGAGCCAGCTGAAGTTCCGGCTGGCAGGCTACGAGCAGCCCATTCTCGTGTCTATCTGCTCCCATGGAAGCTATCCAACTACACTTCAGCTTCTCGTGATGGTTCACAGCTCAGCAGGCAAATATTCTCCAAGCTGTCACACCTTCTGCGTTGATATTCTTTCACAGAGATAAACTCTGTCTAGTTACTTTCCTTCCCTGACCTGGACTTCCAAGGTGCCTGGAGCACCAGCACGCAGGCCTCCAGACTCCGACAGCCCACGGGGGATAGTTTCTCCTAAGTAGGAGTTACTACGTGTACCTTTAGTGACGGATGGAGTAAGGTAAGACAGCCCAACACCGCCACACGAGCACCCAGACTGTCACGGCACCTGCAGGGGAATAAGGCTGCTCCTTCACATGCCTCTAAGGAGAAGAGCAGCTTTTCAGAGCTACAGCAATGTCCACAGTGAGGCTGAAGGACAGGAGAAGGTTGACCATGAATATCCACCACACCCACTCAGAGCTGAGAAAGCCACAGGCCCCAGGGAAGAGTAGGTGAGGACCCATGAAACAAACCCACCTCCTGCACCCAACGGCAGCCCGTTAAACACACCGGTGCCCCCCTCAGAAGGGCCACGTCTGCCAGGAACACAGGCAAGCTGTGGCGCACACCAGTCTTCGGAAGGGTCGGGCTGAGCGTGCGCCTCCAGCAGTGCCAGCTGCTCTCTGGGAGCCCCAGAGAAGGGTCCTGACTCCTCGGCAGAGACATAACTTTCCAAAATTCCTTGACTGCAGGTGTGCCAAAGACCCACCGCAGGAGCTGCAGGAAGTGAGGTCAGGAAAAAGCTCCTCTAGATATTTCAGTATTTGTGCAGCTTGTCAAAACAAACCCAAACATTTAAAGCCTTAAGTGCTGCCCAGACAAAGCTCTTCACAGAAGAACACTCCACAAAAACTCCGGGCAATCAACGTGAAGAATCTGGTAGTGGTGCACAAGGGGACTTTGTGGGCAGACAGCCACCTCGCAGGTACTGTTGGCTCCTAAAGCTGACACAAAACGTAGTTCCTTGAGAAGGGCAGCAAAAACCCCAGTGGCAATGAGCCAAACCAAACCCATTCCTCAGCTCAAGTCACGTACAAATATTTGACTAGGGACAGCACCTGCACTGGTGTCTCTGAGCATCTCAGTCCAGCTTCTCCCAGTGGGACATGTCTACAAGTCAGATTCAACACCCAGGCCAACGCATGAAGATAATTCCATGGAGTTGAGCTACAAACCAGGTACCAAGAACTTCCTATGGCCACCTGGAGCCCTGTGGCACATGCCACAGAGACCTGCTTGCCAAGGGTCACCCGGAGCAGCCCACAGGCAGAAGCACCAGCAGCTCCAAGTGAAGAATAGGGAAGATCACACCTGCAGGACTGGGGATGGGGCGTCAAGCTGAACCAGATGCCTCAGCCCCACCAACCCCTGCCAGCTCACCCTACCCCTCCCAAGGACCGGGTCACCCACCAGCCCCTGCACCAGCTCAGCTCAGCAGCAAGGTTCCTCATGAGTGATTCAAGAAGCAGAGCTGCTCTTCCTGCTAGAGCAACCACCCTCCTCAAAAGACAACACTGCAAAATCTGAGACCTGGACTGATGACATCCACCAAGAACACGCCTGAGGGGTGGTGTCAGCAGAGCAAAAACTGCCCTGAACTCGGCAGGAAGAGAATTTAGGGAGGAGAGGGCAATAACCCGCCTTAAGTTTTGACATGAGCTACTGGAAGGATGCTTCCACAAGTGGGTGGGACCTGCATTTCGCCTCTCAACCCAGAGATGGAAACACAGGAATTGAGAGGTCAAAAGCACACCCTGCCTGAAGTGTGGGAGGTGGAGTAACAGCCTTCTGAAAGGTCCAGGTTGGGGCTTTCGCCCAAAAGCACTGTAGCAACCTGTGCTTGTTGTCTAGTGCCTGAACCTTTGGGGCGAGGTGGAGGGAGCTGGGCTGGGTTAGCACAGCAAAGAGAAGGGGGAATCGAGTGGCCATCTGCAGCAACCAGAAGGGCAGCTGCCAAGATGATGGAGACTTGTGTCAGTTGTTGCAGACAAGGGGAAATAGCCCCAAGGGACACTTTGTGAGTGGAGCCCAGAAAAAGCTTTGTCATTAAAAGACATGCTCAAAGTCTGGAAAAGGTCCCTAGGCTTGATCTGAGGACCGGCCCTCCCTCCAGGACTGTAGCTACTCCACCCACACGACCTGCCTGTGCAAGGGAGCAGAAGGCATTACCCTGGTCTGCTAACCGAGCAGAGAAGCAACAGTGGCAACTGGCATCTTCCTATAGATCCCAGTTAGTGCTGAGATCAAAGTCGTGTCCTGGGGAACGAGGTGTTTATTGGGACGCCCTCCAGACAGGCACTCACTGCTGCCCCACTGAAGAACAGACTCTCCTTTGTGCTTGGACTGCCCCCCCAGCACTCACCTTGAAGGAATCACTTGGAACTGATCAAAGTGTTGCATTGTGGGAAAAAGACGTGCTCTTAAGGGTTAAAAGGACTTACCCGTAATTACCACAGCCGCTGCCCCCATCATCTTAGCGACCAGCACATTGACAAGGCCAATTGGTCCTGGGGACAAAGGGGAGAAAGAGAACATGTACCACCGCCAGACAGCACCGCCCGCAGGCTCTGAACGTGCCCAGAGCTCGGCGTGCTCCTGGGGTGAAGGAGGCTCCAACCGTGCTTCTGGCTGGGCAGCTCTGGGATCCCACCACAACCCCAGGGCGGTGGGATCCCAGCTGCCAGGAGAGCAGCTCCTGCGCCGTGAGGGGCTCTGCAAGGCACTGCAGCGCGGCACAGGCAAGGCCAGCCTCAGGGTCCCCTCGGATCCCCGTAACTCTGCCATGACCCACGCTTACAGCAGAGCCTAGCAGCACAGCGTGCCATCTGTCCATCCCCACCCCGTGCCGCGGCAGGCAGAGAACCCAGGGACTGTGTTCACCGTACCAGAGCCGGACACGAAGACCTTGCTTCCCAGAGTGACTCCCGCTCTCTTGCAGGCGTGGATTCCCACTGAAAGGGGCTCGATAAGGGCTGCTTCTTCAAAGGTGACGTTATCTGGAAGCCTGCAAGAACCAGACACAAGCAACTGTCACCAAAGAAGGCAGTGACACTCGAAGACCGAACATGGGGCTAAATCCCAGTGACAAAATCCACTCTCAGCCTTGGCCCCAGAAAGACAGAGCAGGAGCACGTCTCAAGAGGTCAAACCGCCCCTTCCCCTCCTCTGAAGCAGCACCGAGTGCACCCAGACCTTTTACCAGTGAGGTTTGCCCAAGCACTGAACACAAGGACCCACAAACTTCCCCACACCATCTCTGCAGTTCCGGGTGAGTCAGCCCGAAAGCTCCTTTGTCACTCACTCATTCCCTTCGGAATAAACCCCGAGCTGCATATGCACCGCCCCGAAGCTGTCCTACGGCTGGGACCCACTGGGGAGCTCCCAGTCCCCTGACCTGGGTTGAGTAAGTCAGCTCCACCCTTTTAGGAAACACGCTGCTGCCAAGGGCAATGCCGAGGTGGCCAGGCCCAGGTCTCCCCCTCATGCCCTGGATCTCCTCTGATGCAGCCAGTGGACTGGTCCCAGCACGTGCCCTCCCAGCAGTCAGGGAAAATGGGTACAGTGGCTGTCAAACACCTTTTGGACAGAAACAGCAGTAATGCAGCTAGAGTAAGTGATGAAGAGCAGAGGGGGTGAGACCCTTCTGAACTGCTGACAGACATCCATCAGCCCCACGAGGCAGCCCGCCAGAAAGCCACCAGCCTGGGCTCTGGCACAGCGGGTGCTGGGAGCTGTGCCTGTGAGGAAGGTCTTTCTGCCAGCTCTAGGAAGCTCAAGGTCAGATCTCAGCCAGGCCAACAGGAAGGCAAGGTCATGGAAATGACCATCGTGGGAAGACACCTGCACGTCCCATATCTCCAGGAGGTGTTAAAGGGCTGGCTCCAGGAGTTCAGTCATCTCGGAGTCTGGCATCACGTTTGCTACTACTGGGTCTGGGCACCGCTCTGTCAACGGGGAGGGCAGTGCCATAGCGTGATCCCACGTCCATCAAAGATCCCACATCCTACTCAGAGCATCCCATGCCCCCCAGCAGAAAGACAGACAATATCTGCTCAAACACGCAAGAGCCCGCTGAGCTCAGCTGTCATCCTTTCTTAGCAAATCTGTGCTGGCAGAGTGAGCTCAGGCCAGGGAATCTGCTCTGCATCAGACGGCCACAGCACTGGTGGGGTCAAACTGGGAGCACCAGATCCAGGCTTTGTATTTCAAAGCTTAAAACAAACAAAAATAGTAGTCAAGGTAATATTTACTCAAATTGGAGAAAAAAGCAGAGCCCTGGAAGAAGACAGCTACAACCCAGCCACTTCCTCCCAAGGGAAAGCTTGGGATGTTGTCAGAAAATGTTCTTTTAACACCACACAGGGAATCAGTGACAGCGGCTCTGGACAGCGTGTAGTCTGTCCCATCCAGAGCCACATCTCATCCTGACAGCAGCTGCTTGGGAGCCGCTTGGAAAGGGGCTTCCTGCACTCAAGTGCCTCCTCCCGACAGAGATGGTCCTGAACCCTTCCTCTGCAGACACCCAGGACGTTCCTGCTCGTGGAAGTGCCAGCTCCGCACAAAGAACAAGCTCCACAAGTAGCACAGTGTCGGGGGGCTGCGACCTTGGACTGGTTCTAACTGCTCGTGCAAAAGCACTCACATGGGTGTAACGCTGCTCTGGGTATTTAGCAGAGCAGTTGCTCTTACGCAAATGTGTCAGTCCTGCCACAATTAAGAACGTTAACGAAACCAAGAGCAGGGAGCGCATGGGAAAAGGAAAATAATTAAGGGGTAAATCAATGGCGACAACCCAGGAGACACCCAAGGAATGTTTGCCAATGTCTGGCACCGGAGGGGATAACCAACACCTGCCCGACAAACCCCTCGCGCAGCGGCTGCCATCCAAGCCTCACGCCTGTTATTTGTGGACCAGAAAGCAATAAAACCTGTTGTGTTCAAGGAAAGAGCATTCGCTGCCAGGCTCGGGAGGGCCAAAAGGCAAATGTTCAGCTAACCCTGCCCCACCCCCCGACCCGCCCGCCGCCCGGAGCATGCGTCTCTGTGCGGAGCAAGCGCCGACTGACTTGTAGCAGTAGCTGGCACTGTGCTTGTAGTAGCGGCACAAGTTGCCATCGTCGGGAGGCGTCGCGCAGAAGAAGATGGTGGGAGACAGGTTATAGCGGCCCGTTTTGCAGAACTCATCCGGATGAGTAGCTGGCACTGTGCTTGTAGTAGCGGCACAAGTTGCCATCGTCGGGAGGCGTCGCGCAGAAGAAGATGGTGGGAGACAGGTTATAGCGGCCCGTTTTGCAGAACTCATCCATCTCTCTGGGGACGCCAGGCTCGACGGCCACGCGGTCACCTGCCAGGGTGAAAGCAGACTGTTAGGCAGGAACAAGGTGGCCACGTAGGTATGAGCACCGCAGAATAAGGGAGTAATTGTCCAACTGGAATAACGAGGCAGGACAGATTAAAGAAAACAAGTGTGTGACCATGGCATGACTTGCAAGGACATAAGGGTCACAGGACAGCCCGTTTCATTTGGCAGAGGAAGCCAAGCAATGCCAAATCCCTCAGCAAAGCTTTCCCCCAACAGCCGTCCAGTCAGACACGGTGTCCAGCAGGAGGATGGAGCCACTTAGCCCACGGCACCGCCTCTGGTACAGCCAACAGGGGACGTCTGGGGGTGAGAGGAGCAGGACGAGCGCACACTGAATGTACTCCCAGCCTCCCGTTCCGCTCAGCTGTGAGGCCTCCCAAGCTGCATGAGATCTGTCTGCACTCAAGTAACCCTCAATAGTTTCTCCTCCACCTTCCACCACGTAAACTTCTGGCATCCACATCATCCTTTGCCAGAGACCTGCAGGTCTGCTGCGCTGTAGATCTGCAGCCATGCTGCACCTGGCTCCCACCGTCCCCTGCTCTTCTATCAGAGGAACCAAAGAAGAGGCAACTTTCATGTGCCCTCTCCCTGCCTTCCATGAGCCTTCAGACCTGCCACTTGTCCTTGAGTTGTTTCCCCAGCTCCTAGCTCAAGTTCCTAACTGAGTCATTCATCACGGAGACCCACTCTGCACGTCGCCCTCAGCTCGTCCTCCTCTGAATCTTCTTGACTTCTACACCCCTTTGGAGAGGAGGAGACCAGGACTGCAAGCAGAGCTCCAGACGTGCAGGGATGTCCTCTGAGTCTCTGCCCCTTTCCTAACACTGATCTGCATTTTTCACCATTACTGAGCCAACGTTCCCGCACGCTGGGTCAGAGGCAAAAGTCTCTCCCTTCAGCAGGGATGGTCAGCCCGTTGTTTCAGATACGAAGCTGTGTTTGTTTCTTCTGTCATGGATATCACTTTACTTCTACCTGCACTGAACTTCACCTGCACCTTATCACCCAGGCTCACCTCAGGCCTCTCCGGAACTCTTGCGAGCTCTCCTGTGTCCTCTCCACCCTGAGTAATTTGTCATCACTAGCGAACTTTGCAAAACCCACTGCTCAGTCCATTTTCCGGAGCATTCATGAGCACAGCAAAGCGCAGAACCCGGTAGCGCAGCTCCAGCGACCTCTCTGCTCTGCAGGAGGCCATTTGTTCCTTCCAGAACAGAGACAGTGAAAAAACATTAACAGCAGGCTGTTGGCAAGAGCAGCGGACGTGGTTTCTGGTGCTGCAGCGAGCGTCTCCAGTACCAGCTTGTACCAGCACACGCCCTGCTCTGCGTAAGAACAAAGTCAGCCCAGCTCAAGATACCCCAGGATAGCTCATAGCTAAGAAACACCGAGCTGGGTGATTAATAGCAGCACGGTGATACTCCTCAAAGGAGGAGGTCACACTGCACAACTCACAGCCTGGAATATCAGGCAAGTTCACCTCACCCGTTACTCCTACATTCTCAGGAATTGATTAGTGGGAAGACAAATAAGACATAGATTTTGATTCCAATAACCTGGCTTCAGATGAGTCACCCCTGCTCCCACTTTGACGACAGTCCCAGAAGCTTCGTGCCCCAACACCATGGGTTCCTTCACGACGAAATCCCCAATTCGTCCGTGCTGCCAGTAGTGAACGTCAGAGCCGCAGATCCCCACAGAATGCATCCGCAGGAGGACCTCTGCCAGAAGAGGAGAAAAAGGTGCCTTGTAGAAACACTTTCTCGGGCACTGGGAGAGCGGCATGTGTGCTCTGCCACAGGCCAGGCCAGCTTCGAAACACCCGAATTTAGCCCTAAACCAGCGTTCCAGAACCGCACGTGCCCATGTCAGGATGGTCACGAGACACTGCTGAAATGCAGAAGTACACAAGACCTCACAAATCAGGAAAGGCTTCACAAACCAGGGCAGGACCTCCGTCACCGAACGCTAACACAGTTTGCGAGGGACACGACCGTTACTGGAGTGCGAACGAAAGAGCAAGTCCATTTAAATCTTCCTCGGGCCCCAAGCTACGGCTTCAGCCCCAGAGCATTACGAATCAAGCTTCTGTCACGCCTAACCCCTCAGAACCAAGTCCTGCAGCGGGACCACGCGACACGCACCAAGAGCTGTTTAACGGGAGGTGCGTGAACTGACGAAGCAGGAAGCACAAACGCTGGATAAAGGGGTGCACCTGGGGCTCTTCTCCTCCAGTGGGAAGGAAGTGCTACCTGTTTCAGCCACACATTCTTTTTTGGATTATTTTACACTTTCTCAGAAATATTTTAGCTCTTTATGATGTCAAGGAGGAACAAAGAGAATGAGAAAAGAAAGCAGTCAGACGCCACCATCTCTAGACCTACCATTGGGACCCGGCTCCGGCACCGGACGGTTTTCCTGCGGACAGAAAGAAAAATAAAAAAAAAGCATTCAGCTGCTTGTGCACAGGCATAAGAACACCCCGTGTGGAGTCAGCCCAGGGTCGCACCCGTGAGCAGAGCCGGGTTTTGGCTCTGGCTGCTCAGGAAGACCACGAGGAGCCCACACTTCCTCCCGAAGCTCAGCTCATCCTGCTCACGCAGGGCAGGAGCGCGGGCAGCCGCTACGAGCGAGCATGCAGCCAGCTCGTAAACCCACTCGCCAAATTATTTTGCAGTAATTTCCCCTTCCCTGCCCAGACAAGAGCCACACACTAAACCCTCCTGCCCTGGAACAGCCTCAGGTTCCAGCTGAAACTGGCTGACAATGGAACCTCCTAGGAAGATTCTGAACTACCCGTTTCTAGTATGGCAGAGCTTAGGGTATTACTAAATAATGGGAAATATTTTCACTCCGTGACAGTAACTTGGCGCACCAAACCATTGTAAATTCCTGATGGCTCGTCACTGGCACAACAAATGATAAACCAGAATTATGATTATCACTCGGCCCCAAGCCGTCCCTCCACCCCGAGGTCTGCAGGCCCTTGGCCTTCACCGAGCTCCCTCAGCTGCCTCAAAAGGCAAAGGAATAGTCTGGTTGGGTTTTACAACAAGAGCGAGACAGTAGACACCCACCTTGCACCCACCTCGAGGATCGTGTCCCTGCGAACAGCCCCACCAATGCAGTCAGCGCTGCCAACGAACCCTTTGTAATCCACCTGCTGCTCAAATTTTCACGCACCTCTGACACCTTCACCCACAGCCCCAAACTGTGCACAGGAACTCTGAGCAGACCATGTATTCGCACAGTTCCTCCCCCAAAACGTGGTGTGCACACGAGTGAGCCCAGGGTCAGTTGATTCTCAGCTAGCTGATCTCTGGGTGGGAGAGGTGAGCAATGGCTCTGCAGCCACCCTCCACGTGTGAGCTCCAGCAGCTGGGAGCTGCTGCATAACAGCGCTCAGGAGATTTCTGCTGCCCTCCTGCCGGGGAAGCGGGGTGCCCCGTCCTGCCTTGGGTTTGCCTGTAACTGGTTGAATACATTCCCAATGCCAGCACATTCCACAGCTCGTACTTTGTACTTCTCCGATCAAAACGCTGGAACCGCATCGGCATTTTTTCTATGCGGGGTGTTTTGTCCCACTAAGGACACGGCCCAGAGCTCCATTTTTAAAAGAAGCTGATTGAGATGTAACCCCGAAACGCAGCAAATATTTCTGTGAAAGGAGACATGGCACAGGCATAAACCCCAGTAAGCACTGGGCAGCAAATGGGAGCCTGTGGCAACCACCTAAGGCCAAGAGGAGAGTCAACAAAAATGAAGCCATAATGCAGGGCAGCTACTGACGACACGGTGACTCTGCCCGTGGGCAACACATCCACAGGAACCAAGGTGGGAGTGGGAATTACGGTGAGGCGATCTCACCTAGCTTCAGGGAGCAATAGCGCCGATGACACCGTCAGAGCTGCCTGGACCCCGGACATCACCAGTGGGCCACACAGTGAGTGTCACTCAGAGAAACTTTAGAGGAGCCCAGGAGGGTCACACTGCGAGCGAGGGGCCGCACCTGTGGCCTGTTCCGATGTCTCCGGCAGTACGACCATTCCAAGAAAAGCTCACGCGTGCGGGTGCGAGCCGGTTCAGGGACCAGCACC
>NW_010402558.1:4342-4609 GCF_000710305.1 Buceros rhinoceros silvestris | reverse complement strand
AGGGGCGAGGAGGAGCATGGTGGCACCAGGCAGCCGGGACCATGCTGGTGTGTGGCCAACGGGAAAGGGGACTTAGTGGCCTCCTTGGGGTGCCTGGGGCCAAGAGATGCTTCCTGGCCCCTCGGTGCTCAGGGCACAACCCTTTGGACCAGCATTTCTCTGCTCCCCAGCCCATGGGGCGGCCCTGGAGGGGGGAGCAGAGGGAACCCCCCCATCTCTCCCTGATGAAAACCAACACACATGTGGAAACCCCACCCAGGTACGTTG
>NW_010402558.1:3092-4067 GCF_000710305.1 Buceros rhinoceros silvestris | reverse complement strand
GGTGCCCGTTTTGTTCATGCAATATTCACCCAAATTGCATGAAATCCGCCCCCAGCCCAGCTCCAGGTAGCTGGGAAAATCCTTCGGTTTATCCGACAGGGTTTATGGATCCAACAGAATGAGCAAAATCGGGTTTATTGGGTGGTTTGTTAACGCCAGGCCCAGAGAAGGGGATTGAGACACAGAGCGGGGAGAAGAGGGTGGGCTGAACCCTCTCGGGGTGCTGCTGCCCACTGCGGGGGCAGGAGGCAGGAGGGGAGGGCTGGGAGAGGGGAGAGGAGAGGTGAGGCAGGGGGGAGGGCAGCGAACTGGCCTGTGGCCTGAGCAAGCTGCAGAGCCACTGCCAGCACTGGGGTGTCCCCAAGAACAGAGGCAGGTCCCCGGGGTCGGGAGAGGGGGACAGACACCATCCCATCCCAAAGAGCTCCTCTTCCAGCTGCTGTGGCCTCTCTACCCTCTCCCCACGCTGCTGGTCACCCCAGTACCATCGCCCTGCTCACGACATCCCCATCCCGGGACGAGCTGCTTCTGCAGATGCAGCGTTGTGGTGCATGGAGGGTCCCGGCTCTCCAAAACCTCCCGGGACGGGGCGGGCAGCCCCAGCCCCAGCCCCAGGTGAGTGAAGCCCCTTGGAGCCCCCGTGCCAAGCACACGGCTCTGCAGCGTTCATCGCCGTGGCCAAGATGGTCTGCAAGGAGGTCTTGGGGTCCCTCAGCGTGAGGGGACCAATGCTGGGGTTCAGCCCTGTCCCTCAGGGCAGCGGTGGCGGACAGGGCTGGGGGACAAATGACTCCGGCTTCAGCCTCGCACCACATGGGTCATGAGTTTGACACTCTCAGCATGAAGCTGTGCCCCCATCCCCAGCAGCCAGCTATGGAAACCAGCACGCCCGGCACGGAGCGGGGTGAGAACCCCTCTTGCACCCCCCAGCCGGGTCCACGCACTCCCAGCCCCAGCGACACCAGCCAAGGAGAG
>NW_010402558.1:2575-2889 GCF_000710305.1 Buceros rhinoceros silvestris | reverse complement strand
GAGTGGCGGGGGCGGGGGGCAGCCTGCGGCTCGTCCTGCTGCCGGGAGAGCTGGCCGGGCCGGGGCTAGAGATAGACTACCTGCTGCTGGCCCTGGATCCTCATGTACTCCATCCGCTGCTTTATGTGCTTGCCTTTGTCGGGACTGCCCTGCTGCTGGCTCTGCTTCAGCCGCGACGCCGGGTTCACCACCTTCATGGCTGGGATGGAAACGCCACCGCTCTGTTGGGACAGAGAATTTGGGGAAGGGGGTTAAAACCAGCCAATAAAAGCCCCACCGGCACGCTTGGCAGCTGGGCACTGCCAGCGCTGGGT
>NW_010402558.1:1367-1641 GCF_000710305.1 Buceros rhinoceros silvestris | reverse complement strand
CGTCCCTGCTGTCCCCCTGCCCTGCTCTGCCATCCTCGGCAGTCCCACAGGTGGGACCCGGGCACTCCGGTACCCCCCAGCGCACAGAAATCCCGCTCCTGCCTGCACCGCGCCTTCCCCGGTGCACCCCCGGCACTGGAGCTCAGTCCTCGTGACCAACTCGCAGCATCCCTGAGAGGTGGCACAAGACCTGCCCTCTCCCGCTCTGCTTTCGGGTCCAACCAAACCCGCCCCGGCTGCGCCGCCTCTCCTGAGCCGCACCCCGAGCTTCGCT
>NW_010402558.1:0-1103 GCF_000710305.1 Buceros rhinoceros silvestris | reverse complement strand
GTGCTGACATAATTGCTGCAAATGGAAGAGATTTATTCCCCAGCGCTGGCTGTTAATAAAGGAGCAGGAAGACGTCGGGGTAGCTCAGGGCGTTTCCCCCCGCTCTTTTCCCAGCTATTCAGCCAGCCGGGCGGCTGCCGCGGATGCCAGCAGAGCCCAGGCTGGATGGCTTCGGGGAGCCCCCACTGTGATTTAATGAGGAGAAGCAGCTGCCACGCTCGAACCGCGGTTCGTTAGAAAAGCGCTTATGCAAAACGAGGGACGCTGCTTCGTCTCCCAGCGTACCCAGCCCTCATCGGCCCCGTGGGATGCTCATCGCCAGCCCCGTGCGGCGTGCTCAGCCCCAAAACCTGCCGGGACGGAAGATACCAGACAGCCAGCGTCTAATCCAGTGCTATGTACAGCAAGGGATGGGCTCCTGGTGGCACCGGCGAGGGGCAGATGGCAGCACCGCTGCCCACTCTGCTGCCTGCACTCTGGCTCCTGCTTGCCTGCACCTCCTGAACCCCTTCAACAGACAGGGAGGAAAGGAGATGCATTTTCCACCTTGGCTCTGCCTGGAGGTAGAGTCACAGAGAGGGAGCAGGTAGAGGTGGAGGAGGAGAGACATCAGAGTGAGTCCGGGGCAGAGCACAGCAAGAGGGATAACAGAAAATAAACCTGCAGCGTGTCGAGGGGCAGCTGCGGCTTGGGTAGCAGAGGCGGCTTGGTCTTGCTTGGAGATTGACTCTTGGGAGCATCATCTTTGGCCTGGCTGAGGTCCAGGGCAGTCCCATGGGCACAGCTCCTGTGTTTGACATCCCCCCGACCTTGCTTGGTCTCCTCGACAGCATCCTTGGATCCCGCTTGTCCTGGCAATTCTTTAGGGAATACAAATTCAACCGAGGGATGGCTGCTGATCTCGCTGATGGTTATTTCCAGCTCACGGATAGTTTCTTCCAGGCTATCCAGTCTCTGGTACGTGCCGTCATAAATCTCCTTGCTGCGTGGAGTCATGGAACAGTGAGGGGACACCTGCCCCTTGCAGAGCCCTTCCACTGCCTTCCCCCTGGCTCCGGTGTCCTCTGTGCCACCTTTGCCCTCGGCAGCCGGTGCTACTCCGT
>NW_010402557.1:540-803 GCF_000710305.1 Buceros rhinoceros silvestris | reverse complement strand
CCCAGCCTGGGCTGACACCGGGGGATGCCCCGACGCACTTTGCTTCTCAAGGTCCATCGATGCTCTGCCAAGCAGAGCCCAGGATGCTCAGCAGCACTCAAGGACACATGTGCAGGGAAATGCTTCGGCACAGCCTGTCCGGGCAGGCTCCGTGCTCCCTGGCCATCTGGAAATGCATCTGCCTCAGGACTGGTACCTTCCCTGCACACTGAAAAAGCTGGTGGGAGAACAGGGATGCCACATGCCCAGTGGCGCATGGGAGG
>NW_010402557.1:0-243 GCF_000710305.1 Buceros rhinoceros silvestris | reverse complement strand
CAGGGAGCATCGGGGGGACAGGGGGGCCAGGCCGGGCAGACGCCGCTTCTCCCATGGCTCTGCACCCTCCTGTTTCTCCTGATGGGCTGGTGCCTGCAATTAGGAAAGATCCCAAATTAGAAGGTGCCAAGCCCAGGCTTGTTTTGCAGATGATAAACTGTGTCAGCCTGCTCCACCCAGCCCGGCTGCAGGTGTGGGGCTCAGGGGCAGGGGGCACAGCCTGACGGTGGGGGTAAGCGGGGC
>NW_010402556.1:1232-1643 GCF_000710305.1 Buceros rhinoceros silvestris | reverse complement strand
GCCAATGGTGACACTGGGTTGATGGTGGCCTCGGGGACATCGGGGAGATGGTGGTACTAGGAGGTGACACGGAGCCAGTGGTGACACTAGATGGTGGCACCAGGAGGTGACAAGGTGAGGTGGGGCCAGTGGTGACACTGGGGTGGCCTTGGGGATGTCAAGGAGATGGTGGCACCAGGAGGTGACAAGCTGACATGGGACCAGTGACACTAGATTGATGGTGGCCTCAGGGACATCGGGGAGATGGTGGCACCAGGAGGTGACACGGGGCCAATGGTGACACAAGATGGTGGCACTAGGAGGTGACAAGGTGACGTGGAGCCACTGATGGCACTGGGGTGGCTTTGGGGGCATTGGGGAGATGGGGGGACCAGGAGGGGACATGTGGCCAATGGGGACACTGGGGTGAGG
>NW_010402556.1:0-1099 GCF_000710305.1 Buceros rhinoceros silvestris | reverse complement strand
ATGGTGACACTGGGTTGATGGTGGCCTTGGGGATGTCAGGGTGATGGTGCCACCAGGAGGTGACACGTTGCCAACAGTGACACTGGTGTTGGAGGTGCCACGAGGCTAATGGTGGCACTGGGAGCAGCGTTGGGTGGGTGGGGACACCGGGAGGGGACAGCAGTGACATGAGATATCGAGGACAATGTGGTGACACCAGCAGGGGACAACCACCATCTCCATGTCCCTGGTGACACGGTGACCGGGTCCCCAGGTGACACCGTGACCTGGTGACCGACGTCCTTCAGGCACCCAGCTCCGGGGTGACACCACGGTTGGTGTCCTCAACTCCACGGTGACACCACAGTTGGTGTCCCCAGGTCCTTCAGGTCCACGTTGACCTGACCCCTGTGTGTCCCTTGGGTCCCCGGCTCCACGGTGACATCGTGGCCACGTCCCAGCTCCGTGACGACGTGACATTCGATGTCCCCAGCTCTACGTCCCCGTGTCCCTCAGGTGCCCAGATCCACAAGGACATCGTGGCTGATGTCACCGGGTCCTTCAGGCGCTGACCTCCACGCAGGGGCCTTTGATGTCCCCACGGTTACGCAGCCGACGTCCCTCAGAGCTCCACGGTGACACCGTCGATGTCCCTCAGAGCTCCATGGTCACACGGTCGACGTCCCTCTGAGCTCCATGATGACACTGTTGATGGCCCTCAGAGCTCCATGATGACACGGTCGATGTCCCTCAGAGCTCCACGGTGACACTGTTGATGGCCCTCAGAGCTCCACGATGACACGGTCGATGGCCCTCAGAGCTCCACGGTGACACCGTTGATGTCCCTCAGAGCTCCACGATTACGTGGTTGACGTCCCCACAGCCACATGACACCCAACGTCCCCGTGTCCTCCCCATCCCCACCTCCACGACGAGGTGATCCTCAAGACCCCAGGTCCACGGTGACGTGGCGGTAGATCTGGGTGGCCCCCTTGAAGCTGGCGGCCACCAGGAAGTGCCGGTGGCCCACGGAGAGGGGGGCGAAGGCGCGGGGCGTGGGGGCCACCAGCTCCTGGGCCAGCTCCAGGTGGCCGCCGGGCCCCAGGCGGTAGACGCGGCT
>NW_010402555.1:772-983 GCF_000710305.1 Buceros rhinoceros silvestris | reverse complement strand
GAAGGTGAATTGTTAACAACAAATTGGCTCTGATGGATCTGGGAGCAAAACAGCCAGCAGCAAAACGGCAACAGAAATTCTGGCTCGTTACTCGTGCAGCAGGCGGCTGCCTTCAGTGCTCCTGGCTGTCCTCTGCCTGCCAGACAGAGACAGGCGCAGATCTCAGAGACACAGCTAACGGAGCTGCTCTGGCTGTGCTACGGCTCCCTGC
>NW_010402555.1:0-624 GCF_000710305.1 Buceros rhinoceros silvestris | reverse complement strand
GCCCCCCTCCGGGCCTGCCCTGCCTCCCCCCCACCACCGCCAAACCCAAGCCCCCCCTTTACCTTGATCCCGGCGCCCCACAGCTCGGAGATGAGCTTCAGTCTCACAGCCAGTAAGTGTTTCTGAGGTGTAGCCACCAGCACTTGTGTCTCTGTCGCTCGAACCTTCTCCCCGGAAGCCTGTGGGGACACACACGCCGGTGGCAGCGATGGGCTCTGCGGGGATCTGCAGCTCGCAACAGAACCTCGTCTCGCCTCACCAGCAGCCCTGGACCTGGCTCCCAAAACAAGCTTATTGAAAGCCAGGCTGGCCCTCCAGGAGCAGGCAAGACAACCGGGGCCCAGTTAACGAGACCCCCAGAGAACCTGCGTTGTGGCGCGCTACATATCGTGTGCGGCTGTTCCCAGGGGACCTTGGCTTTCCCCTCCACGGGCGCCCAGGCAGCTTCCCAGCATCTCCTCTCATCCTCCAGGCACAAACCCGCTGCCTCAGCTTCGCTTGCTGTGACTCACAAGCTCAGAACTAAACGCAGGGATGAATTTCCTCACAGGCTTTCCCTGGGAGCTCATTACAGAGCGAAGGCCAGTTCATCGCTTCGCAATCCCCAGGACAGCAGCACGTCAC
>NW_010402554.1:474-12371 GCF_000710305.1 Buceros rhinoceros silvestris | reverse complement strand
AAAAAAAAAAAAAAAAAAAAAAATCTTTGCTTGAGGTAAATGTTTCTCAACGGAAGTTTTAGGTACCTGTGCCAGCTACAAGCTCACCAAGCCCTGTGCGGCCACTCTTTTATTTAGATAGGTAAAGAAGTGACTCCAGCTTTTGCCCTCTGACCTAAGCGTAGCTTATCTCTGTCTAAGGCTGCCTCTGCTCTGGTTTTGAGTGGGCTGTCAGCACACATACAAATTATCCTTCTAGCTGAAATACTGAAATGACCAAACTGTTGAGACCTGCAGGGTATGTTTCACACTTAATGTCCTTACTCCTCCAGACTGAGATCTCAACAGTTCCTCCAAGACCTCAGCAGTATCCTGCAACAGAGTCGTGATTTGAAGTAAAATTAGACAAAACCGAAAGGACGCAGCTAAAAATAGACTTGAATCCTGGTGTTATCTTTCATGAGCAACAGCAGCAGCAGCAAATCCCAAGGCAGAAGAGGACGGGTTGCTTTCTCATCATTCAGCTAAAATAACTTTGCCATTAAGTAATGCTAAAACCTGGATCTTCCAAATACCATTCCCACTATATAAGGCAAATATTTTCTCATTTGTTTTAGGGGAATATTGGATTGATCCTAACCAGGGCTGTTCTGGAGACTCCTTCAAAGTATACTGCAATTTCACAGCAGGTGGGGAAACTTGCATCTACCCAGATAAGAAATCTGAAGGAGTAAGTACCAATGTGTGTTTTCAGTTGGCTGTGACAGATCCTACTATGCTGTTGCACTATTGAATTAAACAGGATAACTACACTGGCACATTGTCATTTATCTGTCTTTTTTGATTACATTGAAATTTGCATCAATCTGAATGAAGTGGTAAAGTGGTACATAGAGCTAACAAACAGCATTTTCATGCTTTTGCTTAGATGGGGAATCTATGTGCCTGCCTACTGCTGCATTTCAGAATGCCACACAGATGTGCAGCCAGTTAAAGTGCATAATCCAGCGTTTGAAACCCAAAGCTAAACTCTTACTGTGCTTCTCTCGTCGGTTCATTTACATCTATTCATTTATACCTACGCAAAGTAGATGTAAAACACTCTGTATTAACAATGTCCTCACTCATTGTTATAAATTACCTCTGATGGGGCACGTGGTGTAGAGGAAAGCTTTCTAAAAGCTTGCCTAAATGAGAGACATCTATCAGCATCAGCACCAGTGAAAACTAATTTAGGCTCTTCACAGGAACAATTTATACCGGCAGTTTACCTGAATCTTAACAGATGACAACAGTCTCCCTTAAACAGAACTAGCTCTCTTTATAATCTATCACCTTGGATCCCATTTCACGTTACTAATTTGAAGGCATTCTGTACAAGAAAAACATTCTATTTTAGAGATTTAAAGAGGCTGAGATCTCAGAAAGAAGAACCTTTACTATCTGATGTGAAATTTGTCCCAGGTAATATAAAACCTTCATATCTGTTAACGTGTTTTAAATACTTCTATCTATCTCTCCTGTTTTTCCACATAGGTTAGAATTTCATCGTGGCCAAAGGAGAATCCAGGATCTTGGTTTAGTGAATTTAAGCGAGGCAAACTTGTAAGTTGTCACTGCAACATAACTGTTATTCACAAATCACATACATGTTACCAGTCATCAACAGATCCCAAGGAACTTTATAAATATTTTGATGGTGAAAAAACTTTTCAGACCCTGCTTTTCCCTCCCTAAATATTTGAGGAGCTATATGGCCTCTTGCCACTGAACAACAGAAGTCTGCTGTGTATTGTCCCACAATCATCCCAACAGTCACCTGCACAGCTGATGTTGAGGATCTGGCTCCTGGCAGACCTCACGTCACCACTGAACCTTAGTGAAGCAGCCAGAGCACTGAGTGCCTGTCCCATTCTAGGTAACTGGAAGTACCCTGCGTATGCAAAGATGAGACTGCAGGCTGACATAACTTTAATTAACTAAAAAGAGATTCCAAAAAAAGATTCTGCTCTTTTACACTATATGGTAGGAGTAATTCTCTGTCTTTCCCATTATTATGAAGCTAAAATATGTAGTAGTTCTTATTCCCAAATATATTGCTGCAACATGAAATTCTATTTACTGAGTCATAGCTTTATTGAATTTTAAAACTCCATAAAATGTTATACGTTGGTTGTTTTTTTTATCAAAGACATTTACGTGGTCAACAATAATTTTGTTTTGCATTTTAACAAAGGAATTAGATAAATAATCATGTAACTTCTTATGTTTTCCAGCTTTCCTATTTGGATGTTGAAGGCAATTCCATTAATATGGTCCAAATGACCTTCCTTAAGCTACTGAGTGCCTCTGCCAGACAAAATTTCACTTACAACTGTCATCAGTCCGTAGCTTGGCATGATGCATCATCTGACAGCTACGACAAAGCGCTACGGTTCTTAGGATCAAATGATGAAGAGATGTCTTATGACAACAATCCTTACATCAAAGCTCTTCACGATGGCTGTGCAGTAAGTAGAGGGGCAGAAGAGTCTTTATGAAACCACCATGTCAATTACAGTAGAAAGCAAACAAATGCCTTTTTTCACAGCTTGCTTCTGAGAAAAGCTCTCTAAACACTTTATTATTAATAGACTGCCTTTTAGTAGATTTTTAACTACAGTACAGTAGTCCCTTATTAATTTTCATAAATGTACAAAAACAAACCAAATCAGCCAAACAAAAAAAACAACAGCCACAAGCCAAGCAACAGAAATACAGCAAACCTGGTATGGATAGAGGCTGTCAGCACCAATGTGCTGAAACTAGACTATCTTGTAGTATGAGCTCAGCGTAAGAGAACAACAGAAGCAAAAATGCATCATCAGGGGAGGCAGCCCATCAGGAGAACATATTTATACCCAAAATCAGGGCATATTTAGTGACTACAGTAAAAACATGTATGTACTTAGCCATATGTATGTGAATGAATTGCCTGATTTGTATTTTGTTTTCTCATTCTTTGGTAGTCAAAGCCAGGTGAAGTTTGTGAATTGTACCGTTCAGGAATCCTCCCTAAGCTCAGCTAAAATCTCTGGAGCTGTCCAAACACGCGTCAGCTCTCTGACCACCCCTTCAGCAGGGTCTCTGTAGGAATAGTGAGTGTTGCCTCTTTTCGGAAACAGAATGGTTTGTACTAAACACTTTGAAACAAAGACATCAAAGGAGCAAGTGACAGTTGAAGTGCAGTAATTATTTTGGGGTTTGATATGGAAGCATTTCCAAAGCAGTTCCTGAGAAGTCAGTAATAGAGAATCGGAGACCTGAAAGTGCCAGGATACATACCTGTCTCTGAGGCAGCGATGCAGCATATGCTCCCCTCAGTAATGTGCTTTAGTGCATAACTGCTTCATATCAACCTTTCTGTGCGTCCTGTAGATTTATTTAGCTTTTGTTACCCACAGTGGGTGAGTGTAGAGCTCCAGAAAGAGCTGGGAGTGATTTAGGGTGTAAATCCCTCAGTAAACAGAGAACACTGGGATCTACTAACTTGGATGCTCATCCAAACTCCAAGACTGTGGCACAACTGAAAGGGGTCTCAGCAAGACATGAGACCATTTGCACAAAGTGCAGTGCTGCTAATTAACATGATGACTTGGCTGGACGGTGTGTAGAGGAGACTGAGAGCCTTTGTAGGGAAGGAAGGGTGTGCCTTCAAACCTGGTTTCTAAGCGCATCGGTTGGCGGTCCTGTCAGACTACTGCTTGCTTTCATGTCCAGACAGGGGCTGTAGTTTTTGTGAGACAGTTACAGTCGTCTTAGTAGTGGATCTGTCTTTCAGAATTAGGGATCTTTTCATGAGGAGGACACGTGCACTGCTATGAGAATATTGTTATTATTTATTAAACAGTAGAGGTGTGAACTCAGAATTCTCTAAGAAACATTAGCTGTCTTAGACAATTTGTCATTTGTATGCCTGTTTTAGTAAGCCCAAAAGCTATGGGCCAACCTCTTTCTGAAATCAAAAATCTTCCATGTTACCTTTTCTAAATAAAATCCTAAGAAAACATAAACTGTAGTGTTTATAATATCTGGTGCATGGGAGGGCAATGCTTTATAAATTCTATGCTTTGGAGAACACCTATGAAGATCTATAGCACAGGCGTACTGCTTTGATGTGTATAACCATGTTTGCTTTTTTTTCCTTTTTTAACAGTCAAGAAAGGGCTATGCAAAGACAGTGATCGAAATCAACACACCCAAAATAGACCAAGTGCCTATCGTTGATGTGATGATCAATGACTTTGGTGATCAGAACCAGAAGTTTGGATTTGAGGTCGGTCCTGTCTGCTTCCTTGGTTAAGCTTAAGACAAAATCAGATCAATAAAAATGTTGCACTTCGGTGCTGCCAACCCACTTCATGCCACATGCAAGTTTTGAATAAGGATGGCATAGAAACTATGTCTTGCTGTGTATGTATGTCTCATCTAGAAAGTAATTGTTGCCCTTGTAGGGCCAGAATCACATGACTTACACTTATTTTGCAAAGATGCAGTGGCACAGAGAGACAACATAGGGCTCGCTTTAGGAACACCCCCCTTTGGATTCCTTTGGTGCTGTGAAAAAAGAACGACATGGTGCTCCTTCCATTACAGCCGAGGTGTTAAGGAAGTGCTTAATAAACTGTAATTATTCTGTGTACAGTGCTATACTGTTATTTCTCTGTCCATTTCCAAAACTTGCATGTGTCTCTGAATTGCATCTGGCTCTTATTTGATAATTACAAAACTACATTGTCAATACTGTGTGTGTAGTCTGAAAAAATAAAGCTGTAATTGCCAGTGAAGCCAGTTCCATTTCTGATTAATAATAAAATGCCTTTGTATATATTGTTGTTGAAGAGCTTTGTTATTTGAAGTCGCCTACAAAACTTAAGGTGGCAAAACTGGAAGATCTTGAGCAGCACACTCAAACAGCTCTTTTCTACTGATATCACTCTGTGATGATGAATTTCAATAGTGAAAGCACCTTCAAAGGTGCTGTGTTCCATGGTGCTATACCTCAGACTTTTTGTTTTCTTTTCTAATTCCATAACTTCATAAGATATCTGTATATACCTAAAATAAACAAGTTTATATTTTTCGGTGGGGAAAATATATAAGAAAAAATAACGACTTCTGTGTAAGAGATCTGTTAAAAATCTGTGTGAAATAAATTAGTCATAGAGCTTTCCTTTTTTTTTTTTAAGCTCATCTGAATTGTTTAATTTGTTTCCATTGTGCTTACTTGGTCTGCATATTAAAACTGGAGTCTAAACAGTTATTTATGAATTTTTGCAGTATTTACTTAGATTTTATGTAAGCAATGATGGCTGTTTGCTTCCTGAACTCGACACTAGAAGTTCCACAGAATGACCCTATACAATATTTGCCCACCCCATTAATATGGATTATTTTTTCCCGTTATTTCACCTGAAGGCCAGAGATGCAATATGTCTAGGTCATGTGATTCTACATAGTTGCTAAGCAACACACGCGGGGACCGCTTCTTACAGAGCCGTCTTTGACCCCAACTGTTACAACTTGCTATTCAAATCTCACCAAAAAACCCGTTGGTTTGGTCTTCCCTCTGAACATTTTATTCAGGTAGTTGGAAGTAGAAATTACATTTTAGCTTTACAACACAAATCCTTTTGTAATTATTTTTCATAATATATGTAAGACTTGAAAAGAAATGTTTGTTTCTATTTCTTATTAATTGTTAAATTAAATAGTACTAGTTTCTGCTGGCTCATTTCCAACTGGTATTTTCTTATGCACGTTTATACATGTAAAAGTGAGATTTCAAAAGTCAACTCATTGCTGTTCATATTTTCTTTTATTTTTGAACCAAAGTTTGTAACTGTCACCTCAAAGAGGAAAATACAAATTTTATTAATAAAATCAAGTCTTGTCTACCTGGATTGGTCATTCTCTTTTTTCAATATTGAAAACCCACCCACTGTCATTACTGTAACTTCACTCTGCTTCCAAACCATCCAGGATCAAAAAAAAAAAAAAAAAAAAAAGTTATCTTACTACATGTCCTGGCAAGCACTGGGCAGTGGCGCTAGGAAGAGAAGTGTTAATAGAAAAGATGCTGATCTGGCCATTGGCAGTACACTGCAAGGCTGATAATTTCATCTTTAGCTTGTATGGGTTTGTAGCTGCAGCAGTCCACAGAAAACTATCAAACACAAGATAAGAATCCAATATTCTTTCCCAAGCCATTCTCATACAACCTGCAGTGTCTGAGAGCTTCGCTGTCTTGGTTATCCTTGTAGGATCCCATAAGATAAGCAAAAGACCCTCTTTATTGATGGGAAACAAGACAACTAGACCAAGACCTAGAAACTACTGGAACACAAATCTTCCAGTACATTGTTTTAGTGAAACCAGAACTGGTGTTGGGTCCAAGAGAGACATGGCATATGTCACCTGGCACTGCCTCCAAAATGGTTGATATTTTTTTTAATCTGCTAACTATTCTTTATGAACTCTGGTTATGTCTGTGTTAGCTGTGAAGGCAAGCCCAGTAAGTTTGGCAGAGGAGCAGCCACTTTCTGCTGCTCAAGTAGGTTAGGTTAAGTTAGGTGCTGAGCTGTTCAACCCTATCTGAAAAACCCAACGCTTCTTGGTCAGGTGCTTTAGGGTCATTCGGGTAAAAAAATAAGGATCGTTGTGATCTGGCAGAGTCAGGATTGGGCTGCAGCGGAACAGTGTTTCTAAGAATGCAATGATGTGTGCAAGAAGCCAAACAAACCGAGATCTTTTCAAGAATAAGTCAAACTATTTTGCCAAGAATCATGTTGACAACACCCCAAAAGAGGAAATAACTTGAGTCTTCTACACCTCTCGGGCAAGGACTCATCAGGTTTATTCTTTAGCCTTTCTTAAGGCCTTAGCCAGGTGCCTTAATATGTATCCTTGTCAGAAGAAAAGTCTCGCCACTCCTATATACTCTAACTCCTCTTTGTGCATTCTCTATTTCAATATGCTGTTCTTGTTCTCTTGAAGTTTCTGATTAAAGGGGAAAAAATGCTATTATATATTCTTGCCTTCAAGCAAAAATTAAATTACATATTTTTCTCTCCACAGAAGTATCATATTAGCAGTGCTCAACAAAACAAAAGGAGGACTCTTCAAGAACAGAAATGTCACCTCAAACGCATTAGTCTTTCTATGAAATAAATTGCGGAGTCTGTAGTCCAATCCTACTAGCCATATAAACATAAAACTTCAGATGCATCGTATGCTGTTACACACACACACACAAAAGGCAGTCCAAAACTATGCAGGCTAAATTCCTTACTCAGCCAAGCCCAGGAGAAAACAAGGGTCGGTATTTTCCACGCTACAAATGAAAAACCTGTGTAATCACAAGAAGATTGAAATTGCTATATGACATCTGGATTTTACCTCCAGAAACTAACAAAAATTTAAAAATTGGGATGTTCTGTGATCTTTAGGTTTTACCCTGCCTCAGAGCAGACTGGATGGTTTTTCTTGAAAGTTTGCTTTGAGCCTCTCTCTGAAGAGAGCAAAGCCGTACTGGAGACAGTATGTGGTTTCTTCACTGCAAATACGGATGTTGCTGACATGTTGCAGGGAAATGGAGTTAACAGGCACACAGCAAACACAAGCCGGCAAATATTAGAGATCGAGGCAACGTTCTGTCCAGAACAACACGGACACAGGGGTTTAAGTGACAATCTACAGCTGCAGAGGTGTAAGCTGTACGGTGCAGAGTTGCTTCTAACTCTCTCGCTCTCACACCCCTCCCCCCAAAAATCCCTTCATAAAATGAGGATATTTTTTTCAGTCTAAGGGGGCTGTCGTTACGGCTAACATCAACAGTCGCACTGTGATACAAACAGCTACCATCTGTTTCCGAAAAAGGCCCATTTATTTGCTCAGGATTCTTCCCCTTGGGAGCAGCTTTGTTAATTTTAAAGTGAAGCTTCACATGCTAATGACTGCTAGGAGATGCCTTCATGGCAACTGATTTTCTATTAGAAGCACACTCATTTTTCTGTGAATGAACATCTTCTATTGTACACGCACCAAAAATAACTCGGAAATGACAATGACAGGGTATTAAATGTCATGTCTATTATATTTACCTGGAAAGGTGTCTGATTTGTGTTCCTTTTCTAGTCACATAAATTATCAAGGAGGCTTATTGTTAAGCTAAATGGCAAAAAGCAATGCCAAGATTATTGCAAAAGAGTAGACTGCTCTAATGCTGTTTATTCATTTTGTTTTCAATAAGGACATCAAAGATCATTATAGTGAGGAAGGCTGTAAGCCCACAGATACTCCGAAATGCTACTTCAGCCAAAACTGGGCTCGTTGTTCTCTCAGCTTTGTGATGAAGTCTCTGTCCTAATGAGAGAAGATGGAGTCAAAGCCTACAATGGAGCTGACCAAGGGCCCAGGAGGTGGGTTATGATAAAAGCCGCAAAGACAAAGTCAATGCATCTTTTTCCTCTTCCCTTTCTGGATGGTGCCAGTTGTTCTGTTAAAATCCAGTTTACTTCCCAGGGAGAACCTTGAGTAAGTTCTGTGATTTCCTTCCATCCTCATTTGATAATTTGCATTTCGGTGGATAATGCTGACCACTTGATTGCCTTTCGATGCCCAGTATACACTTCATGAGCTATTTCAATCTGATGGTATCATGGGTTTTCAATTTCCTGATTGTCAGCCATTCTCACCCGTGACTAACGTTATTGCTTTTTCTCATACTCGGCTGGTATTTTCAGAGCAACATAAGGCTCAGCAAGGATAAACACTCAACCTCCTTCATGGATTTAAAAAAAAAAAACATCTGCCACAAACAGTGTCAATAAGCCCTCAACAGATAACAAGAAAATGAGAAATTAATCGCTTTCCAAATGATACAGTAAGCAGAATCGCTGACGGAACATTTATCATCATCTCTCGTTCTGTGTACGTTAAGAATATCAGATGCAAGTACCTGCCAGTGCTCTATAACAGCTTGCAAAGCCATCTTCTAATTTTGTGCTCTGACTTTCGCTTTATGCCTTAAATGGTGATCAGTAAAATCATTTGCAAGAATAAAACCAAATTAGTTTTTCTCTAGCCCTAGAGGTTCTCTAAACTGGGTCTTCTGCTGTGTTTTCACTGTGGTAAGGATGTGATTAGAAGAACCTTTCCGAGTCCACGGGGCAGGGAGAACAAGGCTGCCCAAAGTCCAAAGGCATCCGAATGACCGGTAACGAACACCGAAGCTTCTCTCCCAGTTCCTGAAGGAATCTCATAGCTAGAGATCTGAAAATGGGCAGAGCACGCCCTACCTAACCCACAACCAACAACTCAAATATTTAAACCACGTTTTACTGGGTGAGGTGAAGGAATTCCTGAGAGAGAGAGATCTTGTTGGCATTTGCTTTTTTAAAAACCTGCTGCCCGTAGTGATCCCGTCCAGTCCTGAAATCTGTGAACCAAACCATTTTATATATCCTACAGAGAATTCTAAGAACAGGCTCAGGAAAACTTAAAAATAATGACAATAGTAAAAAAATTGCTTTGCATTTCCAACCCCTCCATTGTTGGTTTGGGGTTTTTTTAACTTTTTTTTTTTTTCTTAATCAAATCTAAGGCTCCCTTTCCCATGAAAGATTGGACCAGATGATCTTTCAAGGTCCCTTCCAAGCTGGGCTGTTCTACGTTCCTGTGTGCAGCAGCAGCTCAAGACCGTAGTGGTGGATGGCATGCAGGCGCCCAGCCTCCAAGCTCTGTAGCTCCCTAGCACGAGTCAAAAGTAAACAGCTAGAGCAGAGATATAAAGCTGAGTTTTTAAATGGCAAATATTAACTAAACATTGAAACTGTGAACTAAACAAACAACACCACCACCACTCCAATGCAATTAGTGGTTTTGAAACTGTTATTTTTCAGTTTACTCGGACCCTTGCACAGAAAGCCCAGCGAGGTCACTCAGGGTATGACCACCGACCTGAGCGGCCTCCGGAGCAGGCACTGGTCATCACAGCGTGTAAAGTATCTTACGTGAAGGAGAAGTGGAGAGATTCAGATAGACGTAAAATCTTCTTTCCATCAAGTATCAACAAAAACATAGGTAAGGCTTTACATTCTACTCCTACAGTCTCCTGAGCGTATGCCTGTTTTTCAGAATATCATCCATCGGCAGCTCAGCGGAGAGGAGCTCTGCTTTGTGGCCCTGTTGCCCAAATTCTCTCACAAGAGAAGACAGCACAGTGTGAAGGATGGGACTCAGGGGAATGCATGAATATATCGTCTTCATCACGTTCACTATTCAGTAGCTTCCTGATTTGGATGTATAGGGATGTATAGGGATCACCTGGCCCTTGGTTATTCCTCAGAAGGATTTTAGAAATACCCACTTTGCTCTAGGCCTGCAGACTTGCTCAATGCACAGATTGTGAGATCAGAGCTGTCTACTGTCAGAAAGGGCCAAAAGCGGAATTTAAATTTGTAAAAAATTTCCACAGCATTCCCATTTCAGAATGGAACAAAGTACGTGTCACCTGCCCACCTCTTCCCTTTTTTTAATTGTGATGTTTCCATTTGAAATTATAAGGTGTTTTTCTTCAAACTGACTGAAAATATTTGACTGGTAGGAGGAAGTCCACCAGCCAGAGATTTTTTTTCCTGTGTGCAGGGGGACAGGAGCTGAGTACCATACTGACAGTTGAATAAATCCATCTGTATAAAAGAAAGGCACAATAAAGCCAACCAGAAATAGTTCACAGTGCACAGCAGAAAGGACAAAAAAGTTAGGGAAATAATTTAGTGTGGCACTGAAAAGTACGGGACATCTGAAAAGGGGGTCAAGTAGCTTAACTTTTAAGGTCGAGTATTTGAAGGAGGAAGGAAGGATGCCAGGGGAGGGTGCGCATGCTGGGAAATCAATATACAGCCACACTGACATGAAGCCAGACTATCGAAACATAAAGCTTGTCGGCGCCAGCCAGATTCGGAGCAGGCAATGACAAGGGCCACTCAGTTTCTGCATCCTTTTCCTAGCACAGAGAAGCACTCGGGTCAGCAGCACTACAGTCCTCCTGAGGCACGTCTCTGCAACAAAAGTTAGATTAAAAACAACAGGGAGATCAGTTCACACTGATGACCCGTGAAACTTCCCTCTGCACATTAAAGTTGTCTATTTAATTTTCTAAAAACATTAACCTCAAAACAAAAGCATAATATCTTGAGGAACCACATTTGAACTAGCACCACATCCTTCCACGGCAATTTTCCTGGAGAAAGCAATAAAAAACCTCAAAAAAAAAAAAAAAAGAAAAAAGAAAAAGGCAGCAGTGCACATGAACCGATGATACCTGAAGAACTTCCCGATTCTTGACTATTTAAAGACATTATGCAGTTCTGCATGTGTGCATTCGAAATTTTCCTGGAAAAAACAAAAAAAAACCCAAAAAAAAAAAAAAAAAAGAAAAAAGAAAAAGGCAGCAGTGCACATGAACCGATGATACCTGAAGAACTTCCCGATTCTTGACTATTTAAAGACATTATGCAGTTCTGCATGTGTGCATTCATTTCTCATGTTTGCATAATCTTTCTGATGACTGTGTGCACAAGTGCACCACATAGAAACAACGGCTAACCAGTGTGCATGCTCATTACGTTTAATGAGTGAGTTAGAATCATCTCCTAGAAAACTAAGATGAAAGCAAAGTCACAAATTCGAAAGCCGACTAAGGGCTTAAACATATGCAAGCTCGGTTAGTTAATGCCCTCTTAATATGCACAAGGATAAATACTTTATGTAGATTCACAGCAAATTTGGAAGCCTGGTACCCAAGTGGATCTCAGCTGTGATGGTGTTTGAAACGATACATTTAACGCTAACGAGACGCACAGCCCCGAGGAAGC
>NW_010402554.1:0-218 GCF_000710305.1 Buceros rhinoceros silvestris | reverse complement strand
GGTAAGGCGGGCCTGGAGGCGCGCTTTCCAAGCCCTGCCGATGAACGTGGGCCAACTCCTGCAGACGGAGGGGGAGGAGGAGAGAGAGGACCGAGTGCAGCTGCGGACATACTGGCGCTAACGCCCTCTTCTAACAGCGGTCGTAAGGACGCTGTTTCGGACGGTGTTTCTGAGCAAAGCTCCCACCTCCACCGCGCCGGGAGCCCGGGCTGAAGCGG
>NW_010402553.1:340-5111 GCF_000710305.1 Buceros rhinoceros silvestris | reverse complement strand
CAAAAAGGGGCAGCACCAGAGCTCATTCGGTCTGACCGTCCGCGTATCGCAGGCATGGAATAGCATCCGGCTGTGCCCATAACCCAGGCTCAATACATCGAAATGTGAAGAAACAGCACAAGTGATTGCGAGGGGAAAACACCCAAGTGCAGCAGTTTAAATATCTGGTTTAGTTCTCAAACATTTCCTCTCCGTGGACACAAATGCCCATCGTTAAAAACTCAAAAGCATGAGAACAACAGGGAGCTGCAATTGCTTTTGACAATGCACTTTAACCAGTGACTGAGGTTTAACAAGTTGTTTGCGATGCCATGTGAAACGCTATTTTTTTCCTCTCTGTTAAAAATAAGCGAACACAACCAAACAAAAGGCCAGTGGTGCGGAGCGGGACAGAGCCACGGGAAATACTGGAAAAGCCGGAGTCTTGGCTCACACAAGTGTGAGCCCCAGCAAGCAGGCAAGTAGCATATGACTGTACCCTGGTGCCCTTCACACAACCAGGCCAGACCCACGCAGCTGAGGATGCTTCAATCATGAGTCAAGAAGAAAACACAAAAGCTGCCCAGTTCTACCTCTGGGGGCAGATTTTCCTGCCAGCTCTGCCCTGCACCAGGGTCATCAGAAAGCAAATGGGAGAGTGTGTGGGGCAGGACAGGATCCCCTCCCCTGCACTTGGGTAAATCTCTGAGCGCGCTGCAGGGCTTGCCGGTCTCTGGCTGCGGGGAGCCCAAGCGAGAGGCACACATCAGAGGAGACCGAGCTGGTGCGCTATCAAGATGAGCAAGAGATCAAAGTCAAGGGAGCCGATTTTCTCTCTGCTTTTTGCATCACCTGGACTCTCGCCATTGGAGGCTAAATGAAGCTGAGTAGGGAGGAGAAAAAAGGGAAAGCAAAATAACACCCCAACCTAGTACTTCACCAGCATCCTCTGAGTGCTTTAAAGCATGCTCAAAACCTGAGCGAGCTGGTGCCATATATATGAAAGACGTATAAAAATCCTGTCCAGTGGAGAAACCTTTCTCTCTTCACAGTTAATCAGCTCTCCAGAGAATTACCACCTCCAGGCAGGTCACTCCTAGAGCATCAAAGAAGTTGGAATCAGATGCTCTGGATAAAAAAGCAGACCCCATTGAGGAAAGCTCCCTCCAGCCTATAAAAACCATGAATCAAAGGCACAGAGGGAGCGAGAAATTAGAGAGGAAGAGTGTAGCGATACAATCAGCATTAAAGAGGACTGTACCCCTGTCTGAACAGACTCTGCTCTGGGTCCAGATCCTCATCCTCTGGTGTTACAGACCTGTAATTTTGTGTGGATAGTGACAAATCGGTTAATCCCCACACCCATCCTGGGCAGGGGCTAAAGGGTGATGGCATCACCACTGCGGCTCCTTTCAAATGGCAGAATGGACCCAAAAGCTTTTGCCAGGCACTGCTGGGGGCCATTGGCAAAGAGAGGATCCGGCATCCGCCTGGCGCCCGGCCCCACGACTGCCCAGCCCCGCTGGCAAATGCACCTTCTCTAGGGGCCCAAAAGAAAGCACAAGAGCTGGCTGAGAGAAACCTGTGAGGATTTATATCTTGCCTTTCTTTACCTGGTCAAAAACATGAATAAAAAGTTATTATGATACAAAAAATGAGTAGGAGATTCCAGTGCTGTCCTAATGCCACCACAGCGGGCAGAGACATAAGCTGCTTTAGCACTGGGGTGATGGTGGGGGATGGAGAGGGTGGGCAGGTGGATGGCTGAAGACCTGAAAGCAAAATTCTGGCCATGAAAAAAATGCAACTGCCTAAACCAGCTTCAGCTTACCCACTACAGCCATCAGCCAGAGACTGGGAGCACATGTACGAGTGTTAGCCACGTGCTGGACCAAAGGAGCTCTACAAAGCTTTTTCTTTCAAAATCAACCTTGTCAGTTAAAAAAAGCTTCAAAAGCATAATAAGCTGTCAATGACACAGTCTGTTCTTTCTCTTACGAGGGTACAGACTTCTGCCACTGTGGAGGGCGAAGGGAACGGGAGCGCATTCCCCCTCCGAGACACGAGTCACGTCCCTGCCCAGACAGCCCCCTCTCTGATCCGCCCCGGCCCCTGGCAGCTCCACCAGGTGGATGCTGGGCTCAACCTTCAGCGCTGCCCAGCCGAGCGCATTGTGCAGCGGCTACATGCTGGTTCACGTGGCCTTCCAAGACTTCAGCTGGGAATTAACATTGAATTAATTTGTTTTCTTGTAAACTCTGTTCCTTTCCACCTCCATTTCCAGTGCCAGCAGCAGCCACAGCTGCCCTCGCTCTGCCCTGCCTGGGCTCCACGGCCATCGCTGGGATCAGAACTCTCCACTCCTGGACCGTTACTCTCCATTACGTACAGAGTAAGTCCAGCTTAATGCAAAGGAAAGAGGTGCTGCGTAGTGCCCAAAGGGAATGCTGCGGGACACAGCTTGTGCTCGGGCCAGGGAGAGGCTTTATTTACCTGCAGTAACCCTCACATGGTGAACTCTGGGTTACAAACGAGCTTTTATGCTTTTATTGCACTAACTTGGTTTCCTATCAGCGCTGATGGGAGAGGAGGGCTGCAAAGGTTATCAATGTTTTGCAAATGTCTTGCAAAACTGGAAAATATCAATTTCCCGCAGACATCAAGGTCTAGACTTAAAAAAAGTTCACTCAAAAAAACCTAGATCGTATAGCTTGTATGCACAGTTTTTACGTATACACACAGAAACTGCCGGCACGGAGCAGCCACTGTCCAAAAGTCACGGTAACAGCATACCCAGATGATGCAACTGCATTTTCATTCCTGTTTCTTGCCATATTTGTATGTGTTTTCTTCCACATCTGTTCTTCCTCTTAGCACTGCTTCAGGTTTACAACTCAAATCTATCTCTGAAAATCCCTTTATTTCAGTTCTGCGCTGATGGCGTCAGTGGGCAGAACAGAACTTGTTATTACTGCACGCTGAAGCCAGGCTGGCAACCACGAGCTCGCAAGCTGGCTCCGCACTGCCACGAGAGAAATCACTGATGATGGTCAGACACCAAAATCAACAAAAAAAGGCAACTCCATCTATAACCAGCGATTTCCTCGGAAATCCTAACACAGCACATTCTGCTGTTTCCATTTAATTTATCTTTCCTCTTTTATTCCTCTTCACAGCTTGTTTGCCTCCTCCTTGTGTTCGTGGCACTTTGGGGGATACCCAGATGTGGAGCAAGATTGGGCAGGTGCTGGGAAGCCCCTGGCTATGAACCTGCTCCTGGCAGGCCTGGAGCTGGTCCCGAGACAACAATTCATTCTTTACAGCAGGAAGGTTCAAGTGGCAGAAAGACCCAGAACGATCAACTGTCTGTCCAGCACACAGCTATAAACATTTTCTGTTGAAAGAGCATTTTCCCCAAACATAAAGGTTTTCCCAGCGCTAGCGATGGTGGCAGAGAGACCTCCAGTGGCTGGGTGCCACAGAAGCCATCACACTTCCCATTCCCACCACCCATCAGTGCTCCCCACGAGACAGGTGGGAGGGTTTGGGGGGATGAAGCCAAACACAGTCTTTGGGGACACTGAGAACAGCCCCTCTGGGTAAGCCGGGATGGGAGGTCACTGCTTGACCCCGTGTCACCGAGCTGTGACCCTGCTCAGTGTCCGGACCTGCAGCCTGGAGAAGGTGGGGCTGCCCGCTGGGCTGCTTTGGCCAGCGATGGAAGTACTAAAAGAGTAATTTTTATTTTATTTGTTTTCCTTTTGAACTCAAACAAGCTAAACTGCATTGCAAGGACCTTTTGCAAAGTCAGACCAAACTCTGAAAGAATATTGGTGGCTTTGAGCAGGAAAACTGTTCATGTAACAAAGAAAAAAAAAAAAAGGCAAACAAGAGTCCTAGTTTCCTTGGGAGAAGACATGCACACTGGACACAAAGCCTGAGTATTAATGGTGAGTTATACCCATAATAACCACCATCGGCATTGCTTATGACCACACAGATGCCCTGAAAGCCAACACAGCAGCAAGCCGAGCTCCCCTCAGCCAAACCGACTGGAAACTCCACCTGCCTTGACACCAGCCAGGGATCTGGTGGTTGTCACCCCAGGAGCTGCTCCCACAGGCACCTCCAGCCTGACAGCTGCGGGGTGGACACTTTGCTGGCGCAGCGTCCCCTTTGCTGGACATGCACCTGCTGAGATTTTCCACCCTCAAACAGCAATAGCTCAGCATTCAGTACAGCCACCCACAAAGACACACCCGGCTGAGCAAGAGGACACCACATCAGGCCGTGACTGATGTGCAAAAAGTAACACTTACATAACGAGGAGTTTTATCATGCAGTGAAAAAGCAAAACATTTTGCTTTTCATTACCAGTGAGGTTCTGCTTTGTTTTGCAGCTCCATCGCAGAGCCGATTTCAGCGGAGGCCAGTTCAGGAGCCCCCGCTAGAAGGCTGGTCCCACACACCAGCAGCCCCGGGGGTACTGGCCTCCCCGCAGGCTGCTGACCCCAGCTCCGCCACGGGGCTTCATCTCAGAGCACCGCACCAGCCATAAAAGTTTGCAGTCCATCGGCTTTCTTTCTACTCTGCGGTCCCACGGGGAGAGCTGCATTTTAATAAACACAGTGATAGTCAGAAACAGGCTCTTCAAAGGGCTTTGCAAACAGAACTCAATCTCGGCATCACCAGGGGACGGCAAAGGCAGTGTTTGCACAGATGGGGGATAGCGGGCAGGGAGGTCAGGCGTGCTGCCCCCCCTCAGTGGGTGCGGGATCGGGGCTCCGGTCAG
>NW_010402553.1:0-225 GCF_000710305.1 Buceros rhinoceros silvestris | reverse complement strand
GCGCCGCATCAGCTCCCCCCCACCCGCTCCTGCCCCGCCAGGAGGCCCCACTCCCGCAGCCCGCAGGGGTCACCCCCGCGGCACCCTTTTAAGTGACCGTGTGCTGCCTGGGCCGTTACATTCGCTCTCCAAGCAGGTAGGAGGGCGTGCAGCAAGAGCAGCCCCTAACGCCCCTCTGCTCCCTGCATGGCAGCGTGTCCCGTTCCTCCCGCCCCAGCCCGGGCT
>NW_010402552.1:0-469 GCF_000710305.1 Buceros rhinoceros silvestris | reverse complement strand
GCAGCCTCTCAAACAGACCCAGAAACTTGGCCCGCGGCGGAGCCCGTGTCGGATGATTCCCAGGCTCCGCGGGGGTGGGATTCGGCACCGCGCAACGATCGCGGTGGCAAATTCCAGGGTTTCGGGGTTTGTTTTTCATCCTCTTTCTCCTGATCACTCCCCCCTTCCATGGAAATATTTCCGCGAGGTGTGGGTGGATGATCGCGCCGAGTGACATCAGCATAGAGAAAAAAGGGAAAAGAAAAAAGGGAGAAAAGAAAAAAGGGGGAAAAATTGAAATGAAGAAAAAAGGAAAAAAGGGAAAAAATTTAAACGAAAAAAGGGAAAAATTAAAAGGGACAAAAATTTAAAAGGAATTAAATTAAAAAGGGAAAAAGAAAAAAGGGAAAAGATAGAAAGGGAAAGAAGAAAAAAAGAAAAAATAATAAATGAAAAATTAAAAGGAAAAATTAAAAATGAAAAAAGAAAA
>NW_010402551.1:4507-9591 GCF_000710305.1 Buceros rhinoceros silvestris | reverse complement strand
AGTGGGAGTCACTTTGCCTGCTTACCAGCAGGGCAGCTCTCGGGACCTGCTCCAGGGTCCCTTTCTCGGGTCCAGCCTTTGAGGGAGCAAATTGCAGCCACGTTTCAGCTGCTAGACAGGGAGAAAGTGTTTGATTGCACTGGCTCCCCCCACTTGGAGCGCTCGTGTTGGGCCAGTTTACAAAGACGAGGTTTGGTACAAGGCAGGATTTATTCCCTGTCTTTTCTCAGACAGTGCTGGAGGGTACTGGGTGCCCAGAGAAAGATCTGTGAGGGCAGGTCCCATGTTCCCAGGTGGTGTGGCAGCAGGACACAGCCTAAGGCACATTCAGCAAGAGACTACATGTGTCCTTCAGCCCTTAGACTCGGCTATGCTGGCCGCTTTAACACGCTAGCTCCTGCTGCTGTCCCCAACCCTCACCCCAGCTGGGGGGCACCAGTCTCTGCCAGGAGAAAGAGATGGTGTTTTGTTCCCTGGCTTGCTCCTGCCCAGTGGCTGATCGTGCACACACAGGGCCCTTTCAGCATGGGGAGAGGAGGGCGATGGCATCTGGGAGCGAAAGAAACAAAGACCCCTATTGATGCTGACTAAAGCCCCATGGGTTTCTGTGAGCCAGGACAAGGCCAGGGTGCAGGCACAGCTGTGCACTGAGCTGGGGCAGCAGCAATGCATGAGCTAAACCTCCCCCAGCTAGGCTGCATAGGAAGCCTTGGTGCCTGCCTGGAGGGGGCTGCAGTCACAGGAGAGAGGGGAGCGTGGGATTTAGGTAGAGTCCCTTTTAGGAAGAGCAGCAAGAGTCCTGGCTGTGGGTAGGTGGCTTTCAGCCCACCCTGCTGCTCATGGGCACTGAGCCACATCTGAAATCTACCTCTCAGGCAGATACACTGCAGATGGGAGTGGTGCGGCAGTTTGAGTGTGAGGCTGGGAGCATCACTCCATTGTCTCACTCCCTCGAGGCTCCTGGGCACAGCTCCTGGGGTAATTTCCAAGAGAAGCAACATTTGGGTCAATAATTTTTGAGTAGCTGCGGTGGAACCATGCATCTAAGGGCAGTGTTCATCTGCTCAGAGGCAGCAAGACACCAGCTGATGACCTCCCCACAGCAGTGTGCAAACCGTTAATGACCTTGCAGCAAATGACACGCAGCCACCCACAGAACATGCGGACAGAACACGTAGGGCCCTGCGATTGTCGAGTCCACCCTCGTGCCTAAACAAGCAGGGCTCTCTGCAAGTGAGAAAATCATGCATCCTGTGTGGCTCTGGAAGCTCATGTCCATGCGCTGCCTGATGCAAACTGGTGGACTTTGCGTGAGCCGTGCCGATTAGTTTTGCTATGGTCACGCTGTAGGTGCTACAGTAGGAGTTGTGGCAGAGGCTGTCACCATGTAGGCTGAGTAGTAAGGGGCAGCAGCATGTCATCAAACGTGAGCAAGCAGTTCCTACAAGACACCAGCTTTCTTCTGGGTGGCTGGAGGAGAAATTCAGGTTTTAAAGGCTCCCCAGCTGATTTTGAAGTCAGGGTTATGAACCTCATGGCTGAGGTGGGAAGAAGGGGTGGGCAGAGTCCTGCGGAGGCTGATGGCCTACCTGTGGGGTAGGTGAGTGCCGCTCCTCTGGGACCTTCTCCTCTGCAGCCACCCCTTCCCTGTTTTTTTTTGACTGAGGTGGGGAAGCCAGCACAATAAATGGACAGACAGACGTATATCTTGTTCAGAATGTTCTTAATTTTAATTTATTTTCTTTAATTTTTATAAAATACATCTTGTAAGATAAGTGTCTAAAAACGTGCTCCTTTTTATTGCTTGTTAACAAGTTGAAATTCTAGATCAGAAATGAAGGAAACACTTTCAGTTTATTAACTCTCTTTTTGGTGGGGGGGTGTGTGTACACCTGTGTGTTTAGGGACTGGGGACAAAGGCAGAAAGGGGGATCTGGTTATTTTTTGTTAAACGGATACCAAAAAAACCCCAGCAAATCCCCGAGAGAGATAGCATCAATGTGAATTTCCAGATCTTGACTACTTTCTCCCACCCTACCATCCCTCCTGGCATCTCCCCCCTCCCCAGCCCATGTGCGTTGGTAGCCTGGCCAACCTATTTCAGCATTCCCAGCAGCAAGGATCCTTTGAATTCTCTGCTCAGCAGATCTGCTCCTTTATCCTTGCCCCTGCTGAAACCGGCACTTAAAAAAAATCATAATAATTTAAAAAAGTAATCCATGCAAGATGGAGCTACAGTCTGCCACTGAAAGTAGTTTCTTCAATAAATAAACACGGAGATTAGCATTAAGGAGAGACAGGGAAGAGCAAAGCAAAATACCAGTCGGTGGGGAGAACTGGAAACAGCATTTTGGTGAGTCAGCCAGAGGGCTTTCCTCTAGCTGCCTTAGAGAGTGATCATGGGGAGAGTTCACCTCCATCAAACCCCTTGCCCTCCTGCTCCCCTTCATGGGAAAAGACTGAACTGGCACCAGAAAGTCTGTGCAGAGGTGGTTTGCAGAGACAGACCATATTTCCACCCCATGACCCCCAAACAGCTGCCTTCCCTCCTCAAATTCTTCATGAGTTTCAGCTGGAAGTGAAATGCTGCCAGTGCCTCCCACCCTGGCAGCCACAAGACGGTTGTCCTGACTTGCAGGAGAAAACACGGGAGAAAAAAGCGAAGGGAAAAGGGGAATGAAGGAAAGTTACGTTTGACGTGGGCGAGAAACAAATCAAGCTCTCCGACACAGCGGAGGTTAGAGAAGGAGACATCACCCCAGAGAAGAGCACCATTGTGAAGGGACAAGAGCATGCGGCAAGCACAGACCTTGTAGGACAGGGAGGGTGAAGGCGCACAGTCCAGAGGGTCACCCCCTGCCTACAGAGGGACGGCTCTGGCTTTCTGCTCCTGCGGCACAGGGCGGAGATGTCCCCTCTTGAGCAAACCTGTCTGCTGCCTCTCAGCTGCCTGGAGGGTAAAGCCAAGAGTCCCCCTTGTCTACAGAGACACCAAACTCCTTTAGGCTTTCATAGGGGTAGCTGCGTTAGGGCTTTATCAGCATTGGGGCCAGCACTCTCTTCTCCGCAATGGGAAGATCCTTGCCCTGAACTCCCTTTGCCTTGGCTGCAGCAGGCAATTTGGGGTAAATTCATCTTTCTTTGCTAAGAGGAAAAAAAAATCCTTCTCTTATTCTCCATCCATGGGTGGTGACAGCAGACAGCTCCAGGAGAGTCTCTAGCAATGGTACCAGGACTGGACCAACTTCCTTTTCTCTCTAGGTAGCCTCTTGCTACTCATGGAGCAACCTATGTGGATTTCCTTCTCCCAGCAGCATGAAGGCTTTTGCTCATCCCTAGGCAACATCGGGACTATGGAATAAGTCCCTCCTCTGGCTGGTTTTGGTGGACTTGGCCCTAAAGCGAACCGTTGCGGATGAGCAGAGAGAGAAAAGTGCATGAAGAGGGGTCCATTGGTGGGAAACTCTCCTTCCTGGTCACGCTCAGCACGATGGATGCGAGGGATGAAGAGGAGAGGAGTCAGCAGCGAAGGCAGAGTTAATGCAGGAGACCTGGTGTCAGGTGGCTGCAGTGTTAAAGTCTTGGGGTTAGAGAAAAGAAGGGTGTTTGGTCTAGCTGGGCTTCACCGAGTGGGCTAGAACTTGGTGCCTCGGCCCATCAGCTTGAGGACAGCAAAGTTGTAGGTGGCGGCGATCATGAAGGTGAGCTGTAGGTGGGAAGAGAGTGAGCGAGGAGGCAGCAGGAGAAACAAAGCTCCCACAGGTGAAAAGGGCAAGTGGGGTGGGACTCCTCACTGGGAGTGCTGAGGTGGCATCCCCCAGTCCAGCACCCCAACAGGGCAGTTGCCCTGTGGAGTCCCATGGCCCTGCTGCATCCGTGGGACACCACAGTGTCTCATCCCTGGTGTAAAGCAAGAGGAGAGCTGGGGAAAGGCAGAGGACTCAGTGCATGGGCAGCAGGACTTCTCTCTGCTGGTCTCCTAAAGCCTCTCCAGATCTCCTCCAGTTGCCAGTGCCCTCCTCCAGTGCCCTCTACCTTCTTATGGCCTGAATTCACTGTCTGCACTTATGTGCCAGAAAATGACAAGAGCACAGGCTCTGTCACGTCCATGCCCACCACCTCCACTGTCCTCCGCCCCCACATCCTTGTCAGGCAGAGAAAATTGCCAGGGCAGGGGGAGCACTGACTCACCAGTGAGACCAGTGTGGCAGCTGCCCCCACGAAGGCTGCGATGAAGAGGTGGAAAGTCATCTGGAACTGCAAGGGAAGAGGCAGGGTGAGCTCCCAGGGTCCCGCCTGCTGGCTGGGGAGGCTGGTGCTGAGGCCACCCAGTGCGGGGAGCACACATGGAGTGATGGGAGGTGCTCACCTCGCTGGTCTTGCAGATGGAGAGCAGGTTGGAGCCGCACACCTTGCCAGGGAAAGCATTCCAGGGCAGGACACCTGGTGAGAAACAGGGAGCCAGGTGAGCCAGGCACAGCCACCACCTGGCTCCCTGCTCAGTCTCCTGCAGCCACATGTCACACACACTCCAGCATTTCAGGGCTCTTCAGCACTTACCCCTGCTTTATCCCAGCCTTATCCGCCTGGGCCCTCCCTCCACCCTCCCTGCTCCGCCCTGAGCCCTGGCTCCTGGGTGGCAAACCTGGCACTCACCGTACATCCTGGCGTCCGCACACAGAGTGCCGATGCTGGCTGAGGTCTTGCTGGGGTTGGCAATGGACTGGCAAGTGGTCCAAGTGTTAAAGTAGATGTAGACAGGCACCGCGGAGCAGGCGAAGACCAGGAGCCAGATGATGCTCAGGACATAGGTAATGCCCACAAACTGCAAGGGGCAGGACAAGCCGGGACAAAGCCATGGTTACCGAGCAGCCAGGGACAAGGACCGGGGAGCGCGAGGGTCCCCAGGCAGGAGAGGGCATGAGTCAGGCAGGGGACTGGGATGCTGCCCGCATCCAGCTCTACCATCACCCGCCGAACCCCGAGTACCCCCAGTCAGCCAGCACAGAGCAGCAGCCCTAGCTGGGCACCCCTGCAGCTCACAAGACCAGTTTGTGGCCGGCTACGTGTGCACAGGGGTGACC
>NW_010402551.1:3886-4371 GCF_000710305.1 Buceros rhinoceros silvestris | reverse complement strand
GGTGACCAGTGGAGGCAGCAGGATGGCTGCCACATCCCTGTGCAGAGGGGATCACCGCAGCTGCGGCCAAGCAGGGTTTGGCCTCTGCGGGAGAGCAGCTGCAAAACCTGCCTTGGCACGCAAATGCGGCTCTCTTGCCCACCCTCCGTGTGCCACCCCAACCAGACCCGAAGGGAACCGCAGCCATCCCCCTCCACTCCTCCAGGCCATGGGCTCCTGTTGCCAGCACTATGTCATGGTCCCCAAGCTCAGTGCAGAGGACAACCCCGGGGCACTGGAAGCCAGAGAGCCCTGGGCTGCCTGCACTGCAGGGCTCGTGACTCTCCCCACCGATGCTTAAACATTAAATGGTTTTGTTAAATGCGTCCATTTGGGCTGCTTTGGTCCTCAGAGGCCACAGCAGGCCTCAGGGAGGGTGGCCAGGCTGCGCTTCACCTTGGGATACCCCAGAACCCGGACAGCCGGTCTCCTTCCCTTTGGCCACA
>NW_010402551.1:3426-3813 GCF_000710305.1 Buceros rhinoceros silvestris | reverse complement strand
GGCGGCCTGTCCCTTTGGGATCCCCCAGAACCGGGCCAGCCGGTCTCCTGCCCTTTGGCCACACCGAGCGTGGCAAACCCGCTGCAGGCGCGCGAAGGGGTGCCAAACCCCGGTTAAGATCACCTTGTCAGGATGTCCTAGCCACTTTCCCAAACACTGACACACCCGCTGCAACGAGTGAGCTCGCTGGGGGCCTCGCGCTCCCCTCCCTTTCGGGCCCCCAGTTACCGTTGCGCTGAGGCCCTTGCCGCAGATGGTGGTCCTGTAGTCCCCGAAGATTTGCCGGACGGCCCCGGTGGTGTAGAAGCCTTCGGCCAGCAGCAGGGCTCCATAGAGGAAGAAGAAGGAGGAAGTGCCATAGATGAAGTACTGAAAAACGTGGATGCT
>NW_010402551.1:1062-3258 GCF_000710305.1 Buceros rhinoceros silvestris | reverse complement strand
CCTGGCTGCAGTGACTCGCCCTCCCCACGCCACCCCAGAGGGAGCAAAATGAAGGCAAAGCCATGAGAGGAGCGAGCAGGGGCAAAGCCATGGCAAGCAGCGCCACTGCCAGCTCCCCCACACCACACCTAGCCGGTGCAGAGGTCCAGCACTAGGCAGGGCACCTAGTGAGCATCAGATAAAACCGGACATGAAACAGAAACTAGCAGCCACTGGACCCTGCCGTGCAGCTGCGGCACCAGCACACAGCAGACACGGCCTGAGTTCTCCATGGTGCCCGGGTGACAGCGTTGTCCCAGCCAGCCCAGCCAAACACCTCCTCCCAGCACAAGGTGAGAGAGACCCCAGAGGCTCTGGCATGAGGGTGATACACCACAGCAGGGTACTTACACGTCAATGAGATACTCGTAGTCCTGGTAGTTTTTGGAGAAGTAGGTCTCAATGAGCTGCTCGGTGCCTGTGAGAGCTTCATGCCCACAGCCACAGAACAGCGCCACTCCAAAGAAGCACAAGCCAGTGGCAACCAGTGAAGCAAAGGGTGCCCCAATGAGACATCTGGCACAGCACTCAAGCAAACCTAGGGAGAAGAGAGGTGAGGTGGAATGAGACTGCCAGGACAGGGAGGGAGCCTTCAGGAGCAGACACATGGGGAGGAAGGTGAGCAGTGGGAGGAGGGAAAAAACCAGAAACGATCCATCGCAGTGCTGGAGAGCCAAACGCAACTGCTTCCTCGAGAGCTCTCTAAGCAGCCAGGCAGGATTGCACCTGAGTGTGCCCAGGCACAGGGAGTGACAGCGGCGTGGTGCACCAGGGCGGCAAGTCAGACCCTAGGTGTGATGCAAATGGGGAGCCGGGGTGAGCCAGCTGTGCTGACCCATGTGAAACAAGATGGAAACGTGAGGTGATGTAGCATAATGCCAGTGTGACACGATATAAAAGCTGCTAATGGGCTTCCCTTTGCAAGCAACAGTGACGCCAGCTGCCTGCGTTTTTCTTTTGCCATTGAAGATGAAGGGAAACCCAGCACCTACTCAAATGCTGGTGGAGACCCAGCAACACGGCCCAGCCTTGGGGCAGCACAGGAGGAGCTGACACAAATCTTGAGCACCCAGGTTTCCAGGTGTACGCTGGGTGCACTTGTCTCCTCTTCTGGCAGCTCAGGCTGCAGCAGCCCTGTTACAGGAGCAGATGTGCTTACGGAGAGGAGTTGTGTCATTGCCCTGAGCATCAGTGCTGTTGAAATAGTTTGAGTCCTCCAAGGCAGGTATTTGGCAAGAAGGCACATGTACCTGTGGGTAAGGAAAGCGAGGGCATGTGCCAGTGTGCTGTTTGCATTGCCTAAATGCTGTGTTTTTTCAGCAGTGGGACCATGGGTGCCTGTTCATTCTGCACGTTGAGGCTCTAACATGCAGGATCTAATTAGCTCAGGTTCCTGATGGGCTGGGTTTGGAGGTGCTCAGCCAGTCACTCTCCTGCCCAGTTTGGGGGCAGGCAGCCAGGTGGGTTTGCACCCACGGCATACGGCTCATCTGTGGGAAGCACCCGTTTGGCTCCAGCCAAGCTGCAATAACCTGCTGTGCAACACCACTGTGCAGGGAAGCTGCTCGTCTCCCCCAGAATGTGGGCTCCAGCACGCTGCGGTTCCAGGCATGGCGGCTGCCTGGGCACGTACCATCTGGGCATACCATTTGTGCCTTGAATGCCAAAAAGGCATCCGTGGGAAGAATTCCCAAACCCACGCTCCCTCCACGTATCCCACAGTGTTTATCTCCTCCCTCAGAGGACAAGAAAGCTGTGGGGTCCTGATCAGCAGCGCCCTCCCCTCCACACTGGGAGCAAGGTCGCGCAGTGGCATCGAGGACAATGGAGGATTGTCATGTCACTGACGGACCAGCGGCTGCTCCGTGCTGAGAGCAAACAGGGAACAAAGGCAGCGCTATGGGGGAGTGCTGGGACCCCTCCCACTTGTTTGCCTTGGATGTGGCAGCTCCAGGGCAGGTCCCACTCCTCCCGGCCAGCACTGTTCCCCAAACTTCTCTGAAACCCTGGGGATGACCCTGCGCACCCAGCACGGTGCCGTGCCACACGCACCTTTTTTAAAATGTTTTTTGTGCCCGGAGCTAGGGCATGGTCCCGTTCCCAGGGGGGCTGTGGGTCCCGGGATGTGGCAGGGCCTAGCAGGCTCCCTGACACAGC
>NW_010402551.1:0-894 GCF_000710305.1 Buceros rhinoceros silvestris | reverse complement strand
AGTCCTGGGCCTCGTGGCGGGGCTCAGCTGCTGCCAGAGCCAAACAGTTTGCATCAGTCAGGAGAAGGAGGCAGGGTGCGGGCAGCCCATGGCTGGGAACAGCACCCCTGCTCCCCTGGGGGGTATGCGGTAAGTGTGAGCTCTGGTGCCTCCATAGGGAAACAGAGGCACGAGGTGTGCCTTCATTTTCCCCAAGCTGCCGGCTTAGAAGTGGCATGAGCTGTGGCAGGTCTCAGCACCCTGGCTGGACCCCACAGTTCCCACCAGCCCCAGGCAGGAGCTCTCGTGAGGGCTCAGGTGGGACCAGCTCTGGGGATAGCATCTTTCACCATAGTTTCCTCCATTTTCCCCAAGCTGCCGGCTTAGAAGTGGCATGAGCTGTGGCAGGTCTCAGCACCCTGGCTGGACCCCACAGTTCCCACCAGCCCCAGGCAGGAGCTCTCGTGAGGGCTCAGGTGGGACCAGCTCTGGGGATAGCATCTTTCCCCATAGACAGCGCCATAAGCATGTGGGGACAGAAAACCACTTTGGGAAAGAAACCACCGTCCCTGCTGTGCCCCAGCAGCTCCCATGGCCATCGTAGTCATTACTGTAGCCACTGGGACCTGACTGATGCCAGGGGAAAGTTTCTGGAGTCTCTCCTCTGTGACAGGGTCCCCAGAGCCACCAGCAACAGCTCCCCATGTGCCCGTCACCCTCGCGCCATACTCACCCATGGCGCTGGACTCGGTCCACTCCCCCGACCACCTGCTTGGATGCGCTGGTGTTGTCTGCGGGAGCCCTCGCCTGCCTGTCGGTCCCTCGCCCTGTATTGCCCTCTCTGGGAGCCTGTCCCGCTCTCCAGCAAAGAAAAGGGCTCTCCGAGTGACAGCCACCCCCCTTAAAGGGACAGGA
>NW_010402550.1:4327-6384 GCF_000710305.1 Buceros rhinoceros silvestris | reverse complement strand
GGGGAACGGGGGGACTCGATGGGCTTGAAGGGCTTTTCCAGCCCAAATGATCTTGTGGTTCTGTGATTCAAATGGGAGCTCATCTTCACATGGGAACTAGGAGGGGGAAGGGGAAGAAATCCTCAAATGCTCCTGCACCACCTGGACCCACAGGGATGGGGAAGCCTCATAGGTGACCCTGCTCTTGGGGAGCGCTGGGTGGCAGCTCGAGGTCCCCAGCCTGGCACAGGTGCCTGCTCCAACAGTCACGTAACCCATCCCCGTGGGCAGGAGCTTTCCATTTCTCTGCTCCACCTCCCGCATCAGGAAATGTTTTGCTGAGCGCAGGGTCCCCGCACGGGCTGGTCGTCCGTGGGAGAATGGGGGGACCCATCAAAATGCATTAGCGTTGCCCGACCATCCCCGGTGAACCACTCTCCTCCAGTCCAGGGGCTATGAGATGAAGGATTTCAACCAGCTTTTGTCCTCGTTCCCACCGTACATTTGCTAATGCTGCCTTTGTCTCCCGTGCAAGGGCTTTGCATCCCTCCGGGCAGCTCCAGCGCTCCCATCCCCGCTGCTCTGTCCTGGCCCTGGCAGAGCTGGCCATGCACACAGGGTGATGCTCATAGGTAGGGGTCAAAGTCACTGTCCCCAGGGGGCAAAGGGGAGGCAGCAGGTCCTAGGACTTGCTCCAAGGACTTGGCTGGGAGTTGGGTTCAGACCTGGAGGAAGATATTGCCACCTGGACCCCAGCTGGGCAGAGATCTTCCCTTTTCTGCAAACATTTCCAGTACTTAAAGAACTATAAAATTATTATATTAATGTAGGTGAGGAGAAGACCCTTCCTCATCTTATAAACCACCATCTCCCCTGGCCAATTTATGCTCGTTTTAAAGAACCTCCAGCCTGTCCTGGAGCTCACCCCCGGTGGCAGATGCCTCCTGCCCAGCCTGGGTGGGTGTCTCCACGCCCAGTGCTGTGGGGCAGCTCCATCACTGCAGGCAGAGGGGACAGAAATGAGGGGGTGCATCTGTCTTCCGAGCCCCGAACCTCCCAACAGCCATTTCCTGGAGCATGTGCCAACGGTGATTAGCACTAGGACCTCCATCACTGCAGGCAGAGGGGACAGAAATGAGGGGGTGCATCTGTCTTCCGAGCCCCGAACCTCCCAACAGCCATTTCCTGGAGCATGTGCCAACGGTGATTAGCACTGGGACTGAAGTGGGGGGTGTTGACCGTACCGGTGATGGCGTGGTGGGAGAACGCCTCGACGTAGATGAGATAGTTATGCGGGCAGTGCTTCTTCAGCCATTTGCACACATCCTGCTGGGTCCAGAGCACCACTGGCTTGGCCAGGCTGCCCAGCGTGGGGCTGGTGTGGTAGATGCCATAGTGGTCATAGGTACGGCCCTGCGGAGAGCGGGAGGGGAGGGCATTAGCAAGATTCAGCTCCGTGATGAGGAAAATGCCTCGGCCAGGAGGTCAGGAACTGGTGAGGGGTGAAGGGAGTGAGGATGGGAGCTGAGATGGAGGTCCTGCCCTATATAGACCCCATACCCAGGAGCTCTCTGTCCCTCCTTCTGTAGGCAGAAGCCACAAGCTACGTCCCCTGAGTGTCTCCCAGCCAGCAGAGCACCTCACAGAGATGTCCCCGAGGTCCTCAGTGTCTCCTCATCGCTGGGCAGAGAAGGGCACTTGCTGGCAGCTCTCAGTGGGGATAGAGCCAGCAAGATCCTGGGTGCAGCAGGTACTAGTGCAAAGTCATCCCCACCAGATGTCCCCAGGGAAGCAGCCAGCAGCCAGCTGGTGCCCTGGAGCAGGAGGGACTCTTGCTTTCTCTCCATCTCAGCATCCTACCCTGAGCTGACTGGCCACGAGGAGGTCCTGCAGCCTTGTGGGCTTCTAACGCCGTCTCTGAACCCCACAACTCTGTCTTGGGATGCTGCCATGCCTGGAAGGTGAGGATGGGAAACGGGATCCTGCTGCCAGCAACACGAGGGGACCTGATTGCTGGCAGCCCTGCCAGCACAGTCCTCACCCGCGTCTGGGACCCAGCGGGGTCCTGGCAGAGGCAG
>NW_010402550.1:1904-4207 GCF_000710305.1 Buceros rhinoceros silvestris | reverse complement strand
GTCTGGGACACGGGGGGTTCTGGGCAGAGGCACCAGCCAATGCGGGGACACACTGGCATGGGAAAGGTCGCCAGCACTTGGACCGTGACATGCCTCTGTCGACCTCCGTGTGTGAACATTGGCTAATTAAGCATGTCTACCAGAGGAGCATTAATTAGTGTAACAGGGACTCCAGACATCCCACGGTTACTGATACGAATGTCACATCCCTGAGAGATGCCAGCGGTGGAGGGTGGTGGGGTCCGGGATGTCAGCCCTGGCCCCGTGCCGGGCATCGCTCACCCCGCAGAGCCCAGCCAGCCTGGCAGGGGCTGCTGCTGCGCTCAGGGGAGCATCTGGGCTTGGAAAGGGACTTCTCCTCCAGCAGAGCTCGCCTGGGGCAGCTGGGGACGCACGAGCGAGAGGGAAGAAGGTGAAGCAGCAAGGCTGTAGATTAAGAACCGAGGAGTCCACCTCGAAAGCAGACGGAAAATGTGACAGACAATGAGCACAACTGGTTTCCCAACCAAACCAGACCTCATCCTCGGGGGGAGCAGACACATCCCAGGAGCTGCCTGCCCGCAGGAGCAGCCCCAGCCTGCACCAGCCGCTCGGCTCCTTCACACTCGGCTGAGCGCGCTGGAGAGCTGCCGTAGGGAGGAGGAGGAGGAGGCGATTTGCTCTGCATTCACTAACGAGCGATGATGAGAAGCGGAGGGGCTGGGGGGGAATAACAGTGAGCTTCCCGCTAGCTTCTCGCAGCTATTACCATCTAACCCTCCCAGGCACGGGGGAGAGGTGACAAACAAGCTGCCGTTTCCCTGGGCACACTCATGTCTGCAAGCGCCTCGCCCATCAGACACAGCCCCACGCTGGGGACCCGTCGCAGCATCCCTAAAGCCCCGAAATGCTGCTGCTCGGGCTGCAGCATCCCCCGTGGCGGGCAGAGCCCCCTCAGCAGATCACTGGGTGGGCAGGGGAGGTGTAATGAATCTCGGGCTCCTTTCCCAGCCGGCTGAGCTGTGCTGTCTCTCTGATAAACTCTCAGCCGTGAATATCGAGCGTCGGTGTCGAGGAGAGCGGGCGGGAGAGCTTGGAGGCTGCTCCTGCAGGGAGGCGGGAGGTGGCTGGGGGGAGCCCGGTGGTGGGAGCCATCGTCTGGGAGCACGTCACCTCCCTTCTCTCAGACGTTTGTCCTTGCTAATGGCAAAATTAAAGCCTTTCTCATGCCCAAATCCCTCTGGGAGGCACGTAGAGATAGACGAGGGAGAGCCATGATGAATGCAGCCGGCACCTGGAGGGCGGCTGGTGTGTCCCTGTGCAGGCAGCACCGTGCAGGCAGCACCATCCCCATGGTTCTGGCAGAGCTGTGAGGGGGAAGGAGCCACCGGGATGCCTGGAGGGGTGAGGGGGATAGTGCACCTCCAGCACGGGGGACACCGCACCTGGGGCTGCTGCTCCTGTGATGGTGGGACCCTGGTCCCCTCCCACACCAAACCAGCATCTCCATGGGGGCTGGAAGCTGGGCAGTTCAATTTCCCCCGTTTTCTTCCCAGCGGCTGGATGTGCTGCCTCCAAACGCCATTCCCAGGGCGTTAGGAAGCACCAGGGGCTGCACGCTGGGAAGATGCTCCTTCCCTCAGCTGTGCAGAGGCAGGGCAGCCAGCAAAGGGCTAGAAACCTGCAGCTCGTAGCTTCATTAATGCAATAAAGCTCAGAATTTTAGGATGACAAACAGCCCAAACTTGGCTAAGAGACACAGCCAAGCGCTCAGGGATTTTAAGGCATTATAAGGAATTTGGTTCCGGCACATTTACTGCAAAATTGCACTAACGCCTGCTCCAGGTGTGGAGGGGAGGTGACACACAGCCCCAGCACGGCCCCAGCCTGATGATGACCATTAAGTTATTATATTTACATACATTAATATAATTAACTGCCCAATAATCACGAGAGCTTTCAGCAAAATGGGATCTATAGGCCTGACCCTCCAGAGAAAGGAGAGATGTTCCCATGGGGAATCGATGGGGTGGGGGAACACGAGGAGCCGCGTTCGCTGGGGCAGCCCTGGGGCAGGGTCCGGGGGTGTGGAGAGGTCTGGCAGGTACCTGTGAGCCCTCGGTGCCCGGCTGCCGCAGGAGCTTGACGCTCCGGCTGCCGTCGGTCCGCTGGCTCCGGCCATCGTGCCAGGTGAGGCTGCTGCCTGGGTTCCTCTGCAGGCGGTAGCTGAGGTTTTCGGCCGAGACCGTGTGCTCCAGGAGGCTGCGGCAGAAGCTGAAGTGAGCGGCGGGGGGTGTGGGGGGAGGGGGGGGGGGGGACATACA
>NW_010402550.1:0-1805 GCF_000710305.1 Buceros rhinoceros silvestris | reverse complement strand
GGAGAAGCGGGGTGAGAGATGCCCATGGTGTTCCTCCACCCCACATGTGGGCACCCGAAAATGCGTTATCTCACCCATGGGACCTGCCAAGCTCAGCTGTCCCCCCACTGCCAGGATCCCCCTGCTCCCGCCTTCCCTCCCATTGCCAGGGAGAAAAACCATCGGCCCACGAGCCCATCAGCTGGCGCCGGGAGCCGGCAGACGCCGACAAGATGTTTACCCACACGAACCCCTCACGAGCGATGCTTGTTTTGACACCCGCCTGCAAAGTGATGCTGGGGACCCGCGGCCGATCTTCGGCGCATGGTTAGAACCTCCTGCTCGTCACCGCTGCTCTGCCAGGGGACACGCCGGGAGCGGGCAAAGGGGAAGAGCTGCTTTCCATGCACCAGATGACAGTAAACCCCGCTACTGAGGGATGGGGAGGAGATGAAGCCCATCTGGGGCAGAAGATGGAGAAGGGGACACAGGCTGGTCTCCCACCCAGACCGTGGGTGCTTGGACACGGCTGTTGCCCCATGGGTGCACAAACCTGCACCCAGGCGATTACCCAACACGTGCCCACCCACGAAGAGGCATTTACCCAGAATGAATAGTGTTTGTCCCTCACTCCTTGTGTTTTCACAAGCTGGGGGTATCTGGGTTGCAATAGGGATGCAAAGGTTTCCTTTGGGGGTGTGTGTGTGTGTGTGTGTGTGTGTGTGAAGGGACCTGGCTGCTGTGGGAGGAGGGTGGGAGGGTATTAGGGGCTCACACACTTGCCTGCTCCGGATAAAAGCCATCCGGCTCGACATAAGCATTGCTGATCCTCAGAAGCAACAAGCAGAGCATCCCCTGGCTCACCTGCTCCCACCACAGCGAGCTGGGCAAGCCAGGAACCACCACCGAAAGCTGAGCAGCACCCAAAGGAGATCCACCTCCCAGGATAACACCTCACCCTGGGAGAGCGGAAGGGCTGACAGAAACCCGCTGCAGCTCGTTCTCATAATTAGTGGGTTTTAAGAGGGAAGAGGAGGCGAAGAGACCTTTTGAGCACACCCTCATGCAAGAGGAGATCAACGAGGCAAAAGAAGCCAAAATGGGGCCGGACACAGTTGTTGACGTGTCCGTGTGTCCCAGGTTATCCAGATCACATCACACCCCCACATTCCTTAAATGCACTCAGTGACAAGCATTGCCATGGGGAAACTGAGGCAGGGGACCTGATCGACAGCTGGGGAAGGGGTTTTTCAGCCAAGGGAGATGTGTGGAGAGGCTGGGTGCCGAGCAGAGGCAGGGCTGGCAGGGCTGATCTCTGTGCCTGTCTCGGGCGATGGGGATGTCTCTGATGGCTTCCTACAGCCTCAGACACCCCGGACCTAGGGGGTGAGAACCGCAGCAGGTTGTGCTCCCTCCAGCCAAGGATGCCTGAGATGCCCCCAGCTGCCCTGCCCTGGCACCCTGAGCACCCAGCCCTGCTGTGACCCTGCTGGGCTACCCCCGAGCTGAAAACCATCCCGTCCTGCTGGGTGTTGGGGGCAGATATAGACCCAGCAGGTCCGGAGGTGCCAGAGCTGTGTCCTTTGGCTGTGCAGGGGCTTCCTCGGGTCTTGCTGCGGGGAGACAGTGGGGAATGGGGTTCTGGCCATCATCAGGACCTATATCCATAGGGAACTACAGAGCATCTGCTGCCAGCAGCAGGACATGGGCATCTACGCTCCCCCAACAAACACGGCTGGAGGCGAGAGTCGGAGCAAGAGCAGATGGGAGAGGGAGAGAAAGACAAGGGAAAATCAATCTGAGAAGAAAGGCAGGGCCAGAGTGCC
>NW_010402549.1:0-757 GCF_000710305.1 Buceros rhinoceros silvestris | reverse complement strand
CTGCAGAAAAAACCCCTCCCTGTACGGAACAACCAGGAGTCCGAATATTTCACCTGATTTTCAGATGAGACTCACGGCAGGAATAGTTCAAAGTCTGTGATCCTCAGCGATCTGGGGGTGTAGGCCCTCAGATTTCGGGCCTAGTCGTCCGCCAGGTTGGGCCTAGCTGGGCCTAGATGGGCCTGGTCGGGCCAGCAGATCGCAGCAGGAGCTCTCCTTCCGTGAAGCGTCCGGAGTCCAAGACAAAGACACTCCCCCTGCCTGCTGCTTTTAAAGGCTCCCGACGTAACGTTGCGTTCACCTGACTCCCTTAACCAATTGAATGTGCAGTTATTGTACTGCCTGGAATAATTCCTATTTGTCCATTTCCCAGAACAAGGAAGCTTCAGCTCAAACCAGGACAATCACTCTCATTTGTTTTCTTAAGTCTCAGTCGACTAAAGTTTGGTTCACCTGACTCCCTTAACCAATTGAATGTGCAGTTATTGTACTGCCTGGAATAATTCCTATTTGTCCATTTCCCAGAACAAGGAAGCTTCAGCTCAAACCAGGACAATCACTCTCATTTGTTTTCTTAAGTCTCAGTCGACTAAATTCCTCAGCAGCAGCGACTGACTCGCTCTTGGATTTCCCCCGCGCGGGGTGGGGGGGTCAGCTGCATTCCGTGCTGCTGTGTGATCTTTTAAGGTCTCCAAAAGTAATCGCCAGGTAGTTGCTACTTTCACAGTGTCAGTATCGCCTCGGGAGACAAAACCCC
>NW_010402548.1:488-762 GCF_000710305.1 Buceros rhinoceros silvestris | reverse complement strand
GGCTTGCTGCCACCCATGTGCCCCATCTCGATGTCACCCCAGCGTCCTGTCTTGGTGCCACCTGCTCGCCCCAGCTTGGTGCCACCCCAGGGCCGTGCCTCGGCGCCACACACGTTCCCCAGCTCAGTGCCACCTCAGTGTCCCAGCTCGGTGTCACCCCAGTGTGCCAGCCCAGCGCCACCCGTGCACCCCGGCCCGCTGTGGCTCCCGTGGCGGGTCCGGCCGCTCACCGTGATGGTGGACTTGCCCGCGAACTTCCCGTACTTGAGGAACA
>NW_010402548.1:0-225 GCF_000710305.1 Buceros rhinoceros silvestris | reverse complement strand
TGCACGCCATGCCCCCCAAGAAGTCGTCATCATCGTGCGTGCCCATGCCGGCGTGCCCGTGGCTGTCGTACACCTCAAACCGCAGCTTCTGCACCTCCTCGAAGTAGTAGTCCACCGTGAAGATCTTGGCGAAGACGGGGTTGAGGTTGCTCCTGATGACCTCGCTGCGGTCTACCTGCATGGGGAGCTCAGCTGGGGGCGGGCAGCGGGGGCAGAGCCTGGCTC
>NW_010402547.1:29926-33440 GCF_000710305.1 Buceros rhinoceros silvestris | reverse complement strand
TTCTTCTCATGCTACTTACCAGAAATTTTAAAAAACGTTTCAGGATTTCTGTAAGCTGTGAAGTTGACTGTACATCATTGTGACTGAATATTGAACTAATCACTTCGGTTAACTGTTGGCTATCACTGACAAGAGGGGAACTCAATAAACCATGAATTAGTTTGAAGCTCTATTCAGCTCAATTTGTTGCTGTAAGTTACCTTTTGTGAGTTACAATATCCACTTCCCAACTGAAAAGCTCTTACTAAATCACAGCAGCAGCCAATTTCAGTCATGACCCATGCAGGGCTGCCCTTTTCTTTGTGGTATTCAGCTGTCATTCAAGTCAACCCTTTTCATTAAATACACTGTACCCCATCCTATGAAGGCTAGTTCAAGACAGAATGTTGCAACTGGACACTCCTATGAAAAAAAGTGTGTATGCACTTTAATCCTCTGTATATTTACTCTCACTAATAAACAACCAGGGTGCTTACCCTTTTGAAAGAAGAAAACTCAGGAAATATATTTTGTCTTGGTGCATATCTGAACATATCAAATACCATGACTGGGTGTTCAAAAACAGCTAGATGTGCAGTGCCAACCTCAGTATTCTAAGATCTCATGGAGTCTTGAGTTTTCACAAAATTTGTTATATTTTAGGTTTTTATATGTATTTTTTGTTCTGGTTCATAGTTCAAAAATTTTTGAAATTGTACTGTATGAAATAATGGAGGAGTTGTTTGTGCTTGCAGGGGAGGGTGTCACAATGTCATAGGAATTGTCTCTATCTAATACTTCATCTCCATCTAATGTGGGATATATTTCTGTATGTAACTATACTGTCAGCCTATGCAAGTTCAAAATACAGTAATAGCTTGTTCTCATTTTTGAAAAGGTATGTGAAAAATAACCTAGGCTATTGTTAAAACCAACAACTGCAATTCTCTATGATTCTCTTCCTACATTATCTGGAAATATTTCATAAAACACATTTTCAAAATAGCAGATGTATGAAATGACTCACCAGCTTTTCACGGTATGAATGGTTCTGCACCATATTTAGGGAATTCATTCAAATATTCCCAACGAAGTTTTGTGTCCTCTACTCAAAGAGAGCACATCAGATAAGTACACAAAGTAGTCCTTGTGGAAGTAATGAGCGATAAAACCAGGAAAGTTTTGAAATGGATCAGAGCTCTGCCAAACACCTGAAACAGAGACACACCATGTCCTTTTCAGTCAAGTAAAAGAATGTTTTTACAACAAAAATAAGATTAACACATCATAAGCAAAAGAATAAGTAATACATTTATAAAACATGCATCAAGGCAAGCTGAGCTGCAAGAAATCTATATAAAGTAGTTCAGAGTGGATTTATTAATTTTTCTTCTTTATTTTGATGTGATCTGTTAATTTTTTAATGCATCTTTCTTTTCTCACGCTCCAAGAGTTAAAATGATAGTGTGGAGCAGTCACAGCCATACATGCTTTGTAGTTTGATGGAGTTTGGTGTGATGAACTCATCCAAAACTCCTTTATTGAAGGAAACGGTGTGCAGGAGGTTCTTTTTCCAGTGCAAACTGAGTGATTCTCTTCTAAAAATTTGTATCTTTTATTTAGTTTTTTCAATAGACACATTTATGTACGTATATTCATGCTGTGGTAAAAACTCTATTTTTAAGTATACTTTCCCATTATTAATTCTACCACTGAATGGCAGAATTAATCATCCTTCGTATCGCTGCATCTTCTTGTTTGATTTTTCATCTATGGACATGAGAGACTTACTTATGCCTCCATATTAGCAAAACTGTGCAAAATCATTCCAGACAAGTCAGCTCCCAAATGACAGGTCTGTTGGTGGAGCTGTAGCCTCCATTCCTCATGCTATTTTGCCCATAACTAACTTTCCTTCACATGGATGTTTAAACTGCAGCTGGTTGCAGGAGTAGGTAAAGGATCTTTCTGTACTTAAAGAACATGCTTGGCAGCAGCCACCACTGCACAGTTACCTGTCTGCAAATGTTTCCATACAGCCAATGTTTCCATACAGCCGACTTGTAACTGTCAGGATAGCTCATGAGATAGCAAATAACTCCTGCACTGTCCAAAATAAAATCTTACTGTGTACTTTATACCAAAGTAGCTAACAGGACAACACAAAGCAATGCAAAAAGCTTATTTAACAATACCTAAAAAGGGGAAGAGGTGAGCTGGACCTCCAACAACCTTCACCTAGTACTGCTATTCATCTTGGACCTGTGTCAAAGCAGAAAATGCCTCCGTTGGTAAGACGTTTTCACCAGATGCACTTTCATTTTCCACAGATGTAGTTCCCCACCTTCCAGATATGATATTCAGGTAGACAGTGAACAATTGCCCAAGCAATTGTTGTTTTGAGTGAAAAGGACGAGCAGGAGAAGAAAATGTTGTTTCCCAGAAAAAACCTCCTGAGACATGCTACAGGCGCTGTTAGTGCAAATTACCAGCTCTCTCTTTTGAGCACTTAGGTCCAAAGAGACAGTGATAAAGCACCCAGAAAAGCACAAATCTTTCCTTCAGAAGGACCAAAGAAGAAACCTTGAGATAAAGGCATTGGTGCAAATACAGACCAATTCTTACTTTGAATAGTGCTGTGAATAGTGCTACAGGTTAGTAGAGCTGTCTGGAAACACACTGAGCTTGACTTGCCCTGACGGGCACTGTCATCCTTAGCACCAAGGGACTTGAAACCCAATGATGCTGGCAGATTGTAAGCTCATCGATTTCGTGCTCAGGGAGCATTACTGAAATTCTGGCTGTATGACATATTCTTACTCAGAAAAATTCAATTGCTTCTCTCAGAAGTCTAGACAGAGTATTAGTAAGAAATCTGTGTGTTGTAATACAGGGAGGCAAACACACTGCTATACACACTGATACGGGTTTGTTGTCTTCTCATGGACTTTTATGTTATAATGTTGATTGACCCAGCACTGAGGTAGCTAAAGTACTTGCGTGCTTATTTGAATGTAGTATCATTTATGTTTTACTGTGCACTTCTTTCTGTCAGTTCTGCTAATTAGTTGTTCAGAACTTCACAGCATTAACTTACTTTAAAGAATTCTTTAGCCAGTTTTTTTTTCCTTACATATTTTTTTAAGTTTAGTTTCAGTGATGGTATCAAGAGTTTGACTGCTAGTACACAAGCAGTCCCCTCACAATGTAATAGGCACCTGACCCTTTCCAAAAAGATCATTAATCTTAATCAAATATGACTACTCAAATATATAAATCACATTTTCTTTTCAATAGCAAACCTTCCTGGTTTGTGACAGGTCTAGAAATATCAGGTTAAAACTGTATTTATCTGGATAAATAAATACCTTGAGTCTACCACAAAACTTCAACTCAGCATGTGTGCTCTATAACCATCCCACTGTGTTCACTCTCTGATCTTTTCTTGATGCTGGAAGTGCAGAGCTTTTTTGAAACCTAAAACCCATGAGGAGGTCCTCTATCAGAAGCTGGAGTAAAATTTCAGTGTGAGAAA
>NW_010402547.1:6914-29819 GCF_000710305.1 Buceros rhinoceros silvestris | reverse complement strand
CTGCTGAGCAGTGTTTAAAGAGTTCTTTTGGAAGAGGAGAGACATGTTTTTGAACTGCTTCCAGCTGAGAGCTACATGTAGTCATGGCATTTTCTCTAGCCATGGACTAATTACATAAAGATTTTCTAGCTTTAGAGGGACTTCTACTTTTGGCACAATTTGGAAGGGAACCTTTGTGGAAAGGCTGACTGATTATGTGAGAATGTCTACCCATCGAGCTCTTCTGGAAACAGGCAGCAGGACCACTGCTGACTTGCTCCTCCCAGTACTGGTGATAAGGACTGGCCGTGCTGCAGACTGAGAGGAGTATGCTAGGATCAGAAGTTCAGACACAGCAAATGCCAACATGCGGGGACATTAAGTGCCATCTCTGCTTTATCCACGGTCAAATCGGTGGGAAGAGCTTCTTTGGACCAGTCACGGGGACTCTGCCCCAAACTTGGTAAATGGAGAATAATAATTCTGTGGTGTGTTTGGTTGTTTATTCCTCTAGTTGGAAACTATAAAAAAGAACTACCATAGTGAAATTAAAAAGAAATATTGAGCCCTGAACATTTTGGAGAATTTAAAAACACAGCAAATTAGCAAAACCTCACCACATCTACCTGAATTTTTGCCTATGTGCACCTGGAAAGCATTCCGTGGCATAAGCACAAAATTTCACAGAAGAATAACTCACTCTGGCAAAAGCGTCAAGTGGAGTGTTTCTATTTTAGTTGAAACTGGAGATGGGGTAAAGCAGGATTTAAAAAAAGAAAATTAGGCTGAACGTTGGGAGAGAAGGGAGATTCCTTCTGTCTAGTTCAGTCATATTTTTTTGAATGTGTAAAAGACTGATGAGAGCAAAGGGCAGTTGTTCTCTTTGGAATGCATATGCGATTTCAAATAAATAAAGATGCTTAACAAATGGAAAGATTAGTATTTCTGCACATTTTGAATGAGTCACGCATGACAGTACCCTGATTCTTTTTATAAAATCCAAGTTCACACAAAGCATGCATTGAACATGAGAAAAAGCAAGAGCATTTATCTGGCTACACCAATTTTACCTGTGATCATTACATGGAAATTGCAAAAGGCAGTCTGAGCCCCTCCTGTGTATTCTTCTCAGGCTAGCTCTTCCGGTATTGTGATATCCATATATTCAATTTGTCACCCAAACCAAGGCTTCCAAGGTTCCTTTTGTCTTTATACCTTACATAGCTTCCCAGTAAGGTCATATCTGTGCTTCTTTTTAATATTTTCCAAAAAGAGTGAAAAGACTGAGACAGCTCTAGGGCACAGATGCAGATGTTTGAAACCTCCCCCTTAGTGCCTCTAGCTAAGTGGTTCACTTTTTATGCTGTTTTCACTGTGAGTGAATCTTGGCGGGTATCTGGTTAGTCTTGGGTTGGCCTTCTTGCAGATTTCATTTTGTGACTGCTTGTTAGCACGATTGTCCTGGTCAATACGGTTTAAGGTTGACTCTCTGTGAGTGGATTTTATGTTTAAATTAAGTACAATCTAGTGATACATATGCAGAATTCTTTTTGTCAAGATTTGCTGGAACTGGACTTGGAAAAGCCTGTTTCCGGAACCTCACTTCCTACATGATAATATTCCTCAGATTCATGAGTAAATTTACCCTCTCAATTGCACAAAAAGTCAAACTCATAGAAAGAGGTTCACCAGTTCTCTTGTAAATACGTCCCATTGTGTTCCTATACCTAATGGCACGTTGTATCTTGAGCTATGCTAAATCTTTTAATTAAAACATGTTAACAAAGCCTAAGAAAAATAAATGAAACTACTCACAGGGAAATTAAATTGAGAAGCTAAGCTCATTTATAATTATTGTATTTCAATTAGGCTTTACTAGGGCTGGGTGAAGGGAGAGATAAAAAGAAACTACTTTGATGTCTGAGTTTCATAAATATTTCTAGTGTCCTGTTTCTGAAGTCCACAATATTAATGATAACAATTTATGGTGTTCAAGCTTTTTCATGCTAATTACTACACTGAAGATTTCAGTCATAGTATTACATCAAAACATGTCAAAGCTCAGCCCCTAGGTTGTGTACAGCAGGTTTGCTGCAATGCACTCAGTGGAAGCACAACTACTCATGCCTCTGATTCATACATCCAATAGGCTTTATAGTTGTTGCTTTGTCAGAATTTCTGATGCATTCAGATTATATAATTTTACCAGGTGACTCCTACATGAGGTTCACATTTCTTAACTGGCTTAAAACGTATTTATTAGATTACAAAAGTGTAACCTGTTTCTCATTAATATTCATCAAACTTTACCTTCTAGTTTTTCCATCTTACCATCTTCTGCTTCTAAATTAAGGAGTCATGAAATCACAAATCTCCTAGTGATGCAGATACCTATTATCAGGAAGTTAGTCACCTCTCAACATACAACGTCTCCTCTTCACCATATAATGTTTTTTCCTAAGCTTTAAATTGCAAAAGTTCTAAAATTCTTTTTTCACAAGTCAGTCTTAATATCTCGCTTTTTTGATTAGCTCATGAATTAAAATGTATTATATCTGGAAGACCTCCTAATGCTAGCCAGCTCATTGCACACTATCTTCTGTTTGCAACAGCTATGCTTTCCTAAATTACAATAATTTTTAAAGTAATTAACAACAAATTACCACACAAAGGAAGTAGTGCCAGATATTTTAAAACTACATTTATGTTTCCATCCAAAATTTCTGACTGCAAAGATCAAATAAATTCCAATATTAGTTGCTGATTTTCTTTCTGAATTTCTTAAATCTTCTAGTGCTTCTTACAATTGTGATTCTTTCTTAGAAATGTATGAAAACAGCCATTAATTTTCACAGGGATGGCCATAAATGAGGGAAGTTAATGATGCACGTACATACTTACTGGAAACAGATTAGGAGGTTGATAGATACTATTACGCGTTTTTCATCATAGTGTTATGATCATTAATAAGCCATTCCTTTGTTTAAAGAAATCTTTAATTTTATCATCAAGTCATTGATTTCTTTCCCCAGTGAGGGAAGGGCATTGAGTGATTCACTCAAGTTGTTTGGGTGAATTAGTTCTAATGGATTTCTGTATATTTGTTTTGTTAGCTCCTGTCACCACCAGGAAATGAGCTCATCACTTAATCTGCAAAACTCAAAAGCAACTTTCAGGCATGCTTCATTTAGGCAAGTGATTATACAACTCATCTGATCACAGTAATCTGGAAAAAAAGTGGCATAAAAGTAGATTTTAAAGCTGAGGCCGTGGTTAATTTTGGGCTTTGAAAAGCCACATAACCAGACCTCTGTTGAAGTGTGAATTTATCACTTATCTGTTTCTTCCTATTGCTCTCCATTCCACAGGAATAGAGTAGAATCCCAGCATCATTTTCCAGACAAAATTGTTAGATAGTTTTAACACCGGCTAAAATTTCTGCTTGACTGTTTGCCAGTGGTTTCTTGGCCTCCATGGCAGCCATGACTCTCTCCCAGTCTGCTTCTTCCTCCAGCTGTACTATATAATTGGTTATACACAGATAGGCTCTCTGCATCACAGCGAGTCACACATTCCCACCAAGTCAGTATCTCTCATGGTCTCTTGTCTCTCAGTGTGTTTTGATGTGTTAAAGATAAAACACAGCTCTAGAAGGGTACTGAAAAGCTAAGCCATTTCACAGAAATGACTGAAAAAAATCTATTTGTTGTTGGCATATTGTAAATGCCACGTATTCTGTTGATGTGACTTTCTCGTACTACTTAAGTGAGTCGAGGAAGTTACACAAATGTAAAGCAGAAGTTACTTGGTTTCCTATTTTTACAGCTCCTTTCCAAAAACCCGAACAAGAATCACAGAGTAGAATTACCAGGTTGGAAGAGACCTCCAGAGGTCTCTTCTCTAGTACAAATGTCTGTTCAAAGCAGGGTCACCAATGAAATCGGACTAATTTGCCCAAGATTTTATCCAATCCCCTAAACATCTAAGGAGAGAGACTGCACGGTCTCTCAGGGTAACCTCTAGGCAACCATTTCCAGTGCTTAAATGTCCTCTGGTTGAAAATATTTTACCTCAAGTCAGAATCCTCCTGTCTCAATTTATGATCGTTTTCATTTGTTATCCTACTACGCAACTCACTCGGAAGCCTGGCTCCCTCTTCGTAATAACCTCATTTTGGGCATTGAAAAGCTGCTGTTAGGTTGTGCCTCAAAGCTCTCCCCTCTCCAGGCTGAAGAAGCCCTGTTGCCTTAGTCTTTTCACACAGATCGAATTCCACATCTCTAGGCATCTTGGTGGATGCCTGATATCAATAATACTTCAGATTATCAATAGCTTTCTTATATAGGGAGAACAGATGCAGTTTAACATTTGCTGTGCAAAAGGAAATAATCAGTTTCCTGGATCTACTGGCTACTAGATCAGCAATAGCTCTTGGTGTGTGAAGTCTCATTGACTCAGAGGTTTTGCAATCACAACTACACTGGTAGAGCACTTCCATAGCATAGACCTGGTTTGATCAGTGTTACACGGATAGGTGATACAAGTGAACATACAGTACAGTATGATCTGTTTCGTTGTTGGGGGCAGTTTTGGGAACAGCTTTTCAGTCCAAAATAAGTATGCTTGTAATGTTGAAAGAACCCGTTATCTGTAAGTCTGCCCCTCCATCCAGCTGCTGGTGGAACCCAGAGCCTTGGGACACAAAAGTATAGCGGGTGCACTTTGAGGACTGTGTTTGGGTCATTTAAGAATTATTGTCTTTAGCTGGCTATTAAAACAGTAAATTTCCAGCGGTGTTTTAAATCCCTCTGCATAACTTTATTGAAATAGGTGATGACCAATCATACTAGAGGTTTCTGCATCTCAAATGATAAGCAGAAACACCTTAAACTTGCCAAAACTGATCACCAATGCTATCAGACTGTTCACTGCAGTTCAATGTACCAATTGTAACCCCTCCTTTACAGCAGAATTGAAATCACGACATCCAGAGGAGAAACGGGTGTCAGGGAGTAAAGCAGTATCTGGTGGTTTTTTCCATGCATTTCCAGAAACTATATCAGAATTTCTGACTTGTATTTATTGTTCCAATATTCATTTTGCATTAACATACAATATTTGTATTTAAGAGTCAATTTTGTAATCAGCTGGGAATCAGTGGCACAACTAATAATGATACAAGATGATGGAAAATTGAGAAGAGAGTCTGGGATGTGCAGTACTGAATGTATTCATTGATGGCTAATAACCATATTCTTATACAAGAATAGTAACAACCATGCCCGCGCTTTAGTCATACCAAGAGCATTGTTCTCTTTAACATGTTTTTTTTTTCAAATTGTATTAAATGCAACAATAACTATAACCAATACCATATCATATTTTACTTCTTCAAAGTGCAAAGTATATTAAATAATTTCAAAATGTTCTGTTGTTCTACAGGATTAACTATACCTTTATTCCCACACTCTTTACTTATTTTCTTAGTATGTATGTGGAACGAGCACTGATCCTTCAAGTGTTTAAATGCCATTTAAGCTGCTGTCTCAGCACACAACAGTTTCTGTTACAGACACACTTATTACAAAAGAATGGATGAGGAAAGCTGTGCTCAGACCACATGCAGCTGATACGGCATCCCTGTCCACTGGAGAAAGGAGAAGTGCTGCTTTAACACACCAGCCATCAAGCTAGGCCCAGTTTAAACTCCCCCTCCCCCAGATCACCCTCCTTGTCTCTCTCTCTCTCTCTCTCCCTCTCCCATTGTTAGATTCACACACTCCGCTTTTCCAATTGCTTTAGCCCGAAGCAGTTGACATTTACCCCAGCCAGATAATCGAGGAATAACATTTGCGTTACAGTTTAACATGACCTCTGCCTCTACAGCTCTTTTTAGATTACCTTCCCCCACCCCCCCCAAAATGGTTGCTGACACCATAGTAAGGCAGGAGGTGGGAAAAAAAGAAAAGAGAAGCTTATTATTGCAGTGGCACAGTCAATGTCATGAGAAGCTGCTCTGCCCTTTTCAGTTGTGGGTGAGCAACTATTAAGGAAAAGGTATTAAAAGGAGGAACAACTGTGATGTGAGGGACACACAGGTTAAGCTCAAAGCAAAGGTTAATGGATTGACTGTTACCTGTGTATGAGGCTTAATGTTGGTCTATACACAAGAGAATTGCTTCTAGGTTGTATTTTTTTCATGAAACTAAATTAAAGGGCTAATTTATTCCAGCATAAAAGACTGAGATGCAGCTGTTGTTGCTGTTGTTTTAATACACAAGGACACATTTTTGATTTAAAATGTTTGCTGTTTATTCCCAGAACAGTGTGCTGTAAGGTGATAATGCATGTGAAACGAAGAGCAGAAAATTACAGATTTGGCTAAAGATACTCAGTAAAATCTTAAATGGAAGAATTTTAGTATTGGTCAAGGAAACTAGACAAAGTTTAGAGGAATAGTTTAATAGTTACACCACTTTTTAAAAGCATAAAAGTTTGGTTTAAAAAGAGTGCACCTCAAATAGAAACAAAAAGAGTGAGATTTTCTCAAAAGCAGAAAAAACCCATCATTCAATATTTTCTCCAGATCTCTTTTTTTCATTTTCAAAATTCCTTTCTGTATTATTTACAAAATAGATGTTAGATCTCAGTGTCGGCAAATTATTCCAAGAGTTTCAAGCGAGCAGATCAGCATACAAACGGTCAGTAAAGAGTTAACACAAAATGGGAAAGGAGTTCCTTGTAAATTAGTCAAGTTAATGTCCATACAGTAAGAGCAGATTGTCTCTACTAATTCCAGGAGAAAATCACAACACACTGGCATATTCAATGTGAATTCTTTCAGTTATGCAGTCCTGAGCATGCAAAAATATTTGGCATTTATGAGGTTTGCATTACTGTCACCAACATAGGCAAAATATTATGGAATGAAACTATGGCATTGCCTTCTTTCTTTGAGAGAATTTAAGTAAAATCTTCTTGCTCGTAGAAGAAACAGTGACAGAAGACAAATGCATTTAAAATGAAAGGAAAACAACTAATATCAGGTTTAGGCCATCTATGGATTTTGAACTTTGTAGAGGCTGTTCCATCATGATCAATTTCATTATCTAGACTTTTTCTTAAACACCACCTTCCACTTGATTAAATCATGTTTTCAGGGAAAAACTAAACACATAATACCAGCGTGAAAGCTAGAAACAGAGAAAGGGGCAAATTGGACAAACATTCACAAACTATCACCTAAAAATTACATCTTTTTCTTGCTTGCATGTAATTGTGGGAGGGAGGATCACCAAAGAAACACATAGCAGAATTCCGAATCATAATGGCTGGTTACCAGGAGTAATCAGCAAAATTCCATTATACTAATGGAATATCAGTTTTCAGAAAACTGTTTTTTTTAAAATGGCTTGATAACACTTTCTTTAAAATATGACCTGCCATTTTACTTCTTTGCCAATGTTGCATCGTCCCCTGCTATTCATTTTTGGATAATTTTTAGCCAATTTTTAAAAAATTTCTCAGATGGCTTCCAGCATTTATCATGGGAGACTATTTTGAAGCCTAATACACTCTACTATCCAGAGCTTCTTTCCCAATACTCATTCTTATACCCTGTCTATTTCAAATTGTTTTGCAGAACAAAGTTTGGGTTATATCCTCACATTTATACCAGTCGGTAAGATGGCATTATGCACAGTTGTTCCCAGGAGAAGACTTTAATCCTTATACAGAACATGAGTCTTAATTATCACTTCCTCAGAATTCTTTTTATTATTTATAAACACATTTATTAAATATTTGCTTACTAAGCACAGAAAATGACCACATATTTTCATATATTCTCTTTTTAATTCAAGTCTGTGGCATTTGGCCCAGACAGATTGTTGGATGAGACTCAAATAATGCAATATAAAAATCTTTGTAACTATTTCCCTGCTGTAAGAGGATAATATGATATAGCTCACTAAAAAATAATCTCTTAATATTCAGAGGTTTTTTCATTTTTAGTTTTAGAACTTGTTTATGCAATCTGTGACTCCTTGTGGCCTTCAGGACTCCCGTGAAGCAACTCTTTCCAAAGGGCTCTTTTTGTCACAGAGCAGCACAATTTTGGGTGCTCCAAACATCAAATGAAATTTTGAAGATAAAGATAATACAGGATTTCCGAAAAGCAGCACTTCATATGGGCACACAGCCTGCCTGATGGTGCTGATGCCATCACCAGGCATGACAGGGATGTCTCCATACATGGTTTACAGGTCATTCCCAATACTGTCTCCACCCAGCAGACGCAATTCTTTCCCTCTAACAATGGAACAGAGCATTAGGATGATGGGAGACTGCTCTGTGTTTATGACCAGGTACAAACAGTGGTCTTCTTTCACTGTGATATGAACAGATGCACTAATGACAGAGCCTCTATTTTTGCAGGGTACTACCAAATGACTTCGTTTGCAAGTCTTTCCTGAAGAGTGACATCAGCCAGAATAACATCAACTGTTAAGCACTGATGCACCAGAAGAGCTCCTGCTTGAACAGAGTTTTACAAATTGTGCTTACATTAGCTGTTAGGAAGCCTGCAACTGCTGAAGACTGTTACATGGACTTCTCTGTAGACCTGCTGCTCTAAGGTACAGAGGAATGGCTGGAATCAAGCAACAATGACCAGCAGACTGTGGCTTGAAAGCTAAAGGACAAAGGTGCACCTCCACATGCTCCAGACTGCTACCATGGAAAGAAGACCTTCCAAAACTGGTCATTCTCAAGTGTTCCTCCTCCAGTCCCTCCTAGACTTCTGTCTCTGCCCTCACATCCTCCTGCCTCCTTCCTCTTGCCTCACCTGAGCTGCTCCCCCACCAACCAGCGTCCTTCATCATCCCCCATCCTCTCAGCTCCTCAGCTGAACTTCTCTGTCCCAACCCACCTCCACATCACCCACAGGGTGCCAATGAGAAGCAGAGGCAGCTGGAAGCCTCTCCCAGCCATCTCTTCTTACAGCATCAATCCTGGATCCAAAACATTCCCAGCAGGGCTACAAGCAGGGAGGGGAGGAAAGAACAATTATTTTCAAAGACATTGTTTTCCATAGCAGTTCATTGGTGTGTTTATGAGATAAAATTAATGACTGTAATTCCCACTGAGAACAACTACAGATGCCGTTTCTATGCACACAGACAAATTACACCCATTCTGCAAAAGCCCAAAATGGTATGTAGTTTCGAGATGGTCTGTAGCACTCTACCTGTAGCACAGCTGTGCCTATAAACACAGAGAGAGAACAGTACCCCAAAGGCAGGCTCAAAATAGTATTGAGCCAGTTGATGCTGTGGCAAGTGTGATCCTGCATCAGGATGTCCCTCTGTTGCAGGCACAGGAGCAGTGGTTGATCTCTGGGGAATCTGGACCATGATGCAGCTCGCAATTCCCAGAGATCAAAGGTAGTGAAAATCTGGCTGGAAGCTACAGGCAGCTGTCCCATGCTCCCGTGCCAACAAACCCATCCTGTCGCTCCCCTGCAGGATTTGTCGGAAGATGGATGGGGTGCTGGGGTGAGGAGGGATGCTGAAGGTGAGGAAAGCACAGTGAGATGGCAGCGTTAGCAATAGCAGATAGATAGCAATACCTCACAGTTCATCTTCTGCAGGGACAATCCTGTGTGTCCAGAGCCCAGCAGTAAAGAGGGCAAACACTAAACAATGATTAGAAAACATTGCCCTAGACATGCTGTTAGAAGCTGACTATGCTCAGATTATTTCAGTTAAACACTCCTTGTGTTACATCTCTAACAGAAATAAGTTCCACCTCACTTTACAGCAGTAATACCACACCAGACTTTGTAGCACTTAGAAGAGTCAAGTGCCACGTTAACACAGGGATTCTAGAAAGGTTTAGATAAAAGTGCGAGATCTGGCCTTCTCAACATCGTGTGAGTAACCCTGTGAGTCAAAGTCTGCTCATGGGCAACACGTAAGGATGAATGGCAGGTTAAACTCTCACCCTCACTTCACGCCTGTCGAACATGGATTCTCACCTGCAAAGAACGCCCTTCTTTAAATCTCCTCAGGCATCCTTCCTACACAGGAAGGCCTTGCGCTGCTCTATCCTGAGCAGGTGCCTAAACTGCAAGACCAGTAAAGTTTTAAACACTTAAAGAATCCAAAAAACACATAAGCTATTAAACATTTCAAATTACATTCGTTTATAAGTCGCTTCATTCACTTAGCAATTTTTTTCATCTCCAAACTTACTTTATTTATTTGGGAGTACAACTGATTTAAAAATTACAAGTGGGGAAAAAAGTTGAACTAGCTGCTAAGAAACCAAAAGGAAAATATCCTGGGAAATTATTTAGCTGACAATTTAGCTGATCACTACTTGTATTTGAATTCCTGCCACACAGAATGATGATGAAAATAATTTTCTTTTTCCCTTCTGTGTTCAGGTGAATATTGTAATGGCTGGTTTAGGCTTTAGTTTAACAGCACATCTTTCAGCTGGATACATTTATTTCAAGGTACTTAGAAGCTGACTTTTATGAGATTATTTAAGCAGTGATTATTTTTGTTGAGAAATGTGTCCTTTATCCCTTTCATTCATCCACTGCTAAGATATTTCTGTTTGTCAGAATGCCTCCATTTCTGATAAATGACTGAAGACTGACTGCTACACTTTATTAAAAAGTAATAACAATTTTTGTACGCACCCTTCACATTGTAAGGGGGGGACCATGAATCAAAGGACACTGCCTGTCTGGGCCTGATAAATGCATCGTTTACCAGCTGAGGAGTTATTTAGGACTGGCTATTAATTTAAATCACATTTATCTTCCCTGAATGGGGGGAGGTTGCTGTGATAGGACTGCGAATGACCAATAGTGCAGCTAAGTGCACATTATTTATTACTACCGCCTGCAAAGCACTGCACAATATGTTAAAAAAAACCAGTGCCAATTACCATGGCTAATCTAGTCAGGGCAGTAACAAATTTCTTCCTAACACAAGCCAATTTCTACACTTGTACTTTTTAGTCTCTAGAAAGTCAGTGTTTGCTCAAAATTCCTGACAATTAAAACCTGGCTATTTATCCTTTCCTAAAACATGATAAGCGATGCTAACACCCTTAAGACTTGTCTTCATTGTCCAAAAAAAAGAAAAAAGAAAAAATGTCTTCTTTATATATTTAAGAACATAAATTTCTTGAGTGCAATAAAATCATGTATACCATGGTTTCTAGGACTTTTCAAGTGTTGTTCTGAGGCATCTTTAGGGAACATCTTTAGTTATGCAGAGCTGCTCTGGGCCACTGCCATCTAACCTTTTCAGGAAATTTCACACAAAGAATTAATGTAATTCTTATGAAAATCATACATAGGTCTTTGTAAAACCCTGTGTATGCAGTCAGGCTATTGCATGTGCTTATGAGATATGGTCATCTATCTCTTGTTGCTAGGGGCTAAGGTAGTCGTTGTCAAGGCAGGCAGCCTTTGAAATTTAGAAGTGTAACTAAAATAAATAATTTTGAAGTACATCTGCCGTGGTGGATGGTCACCCCATGAGAACTTACTGAGAACAAGAAGTTCCTGAAATGGGCATTGTGGTCTCCATAGTGGCTCATGTGCCAAGTAACTGACAGAGGACACAGGCACAGTAAGGCAGACACAGACACATGGAGAAAAGAAGGAACTGCAAACCCTGAAACCATGATTCTCCTCCTTTTTGCCTGCAGGAGAATGTTGATGACAAAAACTAAGAATAAAGCATTACTTTATTTATCTGCAATCATTTACGTTCACACTCACCTGTCTTGTTCCACATCTATGACAACGCTAGAGTGCTTTCTGGCATTCATCAGGAACGCTGCTTTTCCTTAAGGCTGGTTGTTCGTCTCCAACAAAAAAACCCTACTTTTTTTCCACTGGTTAAGAAAATCTCAGCAATAAGCGGGTTTCTATGGAGTTGCTCTCAAGAGGCAGCAGTGATTGGTAGTTGCTACATCTACAGAGTTTTAGCCATACCTCATACTCTGACAAGTTTATCGCTACTGTTGCCTTGCATGTCAACAATCCTATAACTGGGAGAACAGCTAAGTAATGATTACCAATGTCTAATACCATCAAGTGTTATATATGAGTAATGCTGTTCTTGCACGCTTGTTGCATCAATTCCCAGTGACAATTAAGCCTTCATCATTAAAAGAAAAGTACAAATACTGAACACCATGTTTGGAGAAAGTGTTGGGTTTTCTATCCCATTAGCCTGAGAAATAGGCAGGATGTTTTTGTACAATTAAACCTAAAATAAATAAACAGAAATGTGAATAAAAATATACAAACACATTTTAAGAAAGGATTCATCCTAGCAAAACGTTGTAAACATGTGTCCTTGGAAGTGTGAAGCATTTCAATTAGGCATAAGTTTACAAATTTTTTAAACAGTGACAGCAATTAACTAACTGAATAACTAACCAGAGGTCATACTGATTTTTCTATCAAGAGAATATTTTAAGGCAAGGTGGTGTTTGTTTTTTCCCTTGAGGTACATTTGATGCTCTGATTCAGCCACATAACAGAAACTAATCCAGGATATTTTATTAAAAAGGTTTTCATAATTGTCTCCTTATCCCTAAAAGTCTACACAGCTCTAAGAATCCTCCTTTCTTCTGGTAGAAACCTCCTGTTTATAGCTCTGAGGATTTGTGGCATACCTTTGGAATCTAGGGCTGAAAGGGAATGTGGAGACTAAGTCCAATTCTATGCTCTTGCAAGCAACCGTATCATATAATCTTTTTACACATATCAAACTCCACCTTAAAAGCAATTAGCTTTTTGTTCCTCACGCTCTACACCCTTACCATGCTTGGGAAGCTCTTGCATGGAATGATTGCTGTGCTAGATAACATCTTTTTTTTTTCTAATTTCCAGCATAAATATACTTTCTTATTTCTTTTCATGCCAAAATTGACATTTAGCTTAAATAATTCCCCTCCCTCCCTTGTGTTTATCTCTATCTGTGTTTATAGACAACAATCAAATCTCCTTTAGGCTCTGATTTGCTAACATGCCAAAATACTTCGGTGTCTTTTTGATATTCATGTGCTTCTCTGTGTTGTTTCCAGTAAAAATTCTTCTTTCTTTTAATATGTGCATGGTCCTTGAGATTAGGTTTTATTAGAATGTTGCATAGTGCTACAAATGCTTTCGTATCCTTTCTGGAAATATCTTCATACTGTACCTCAGAAACACATTTGCCTTTTTTCACAGCTACAGCATATTGGCAGCTCAATTGTGATCAACTAGAGAGTTTAGGTCACTCTCTTCTTGGTGATTTCTGACAGATGAGCCCTCAGCTTATAGCAGAGTATTTGTGTTATTAGTCCCTGAGTGACTGACCTTGTACATTGTGCTATTGAATTTCATCTTACTTCTATTCCTGTTGATCTCAAGGCTATCTGATTCTTTCATTGAGATATCCCTATCCTCCTGTGTACTGATGATGCGTCCTGGCCCTGATTTTATCAATACTTCTGTGCACTAGTAAGAACCCTAATAAAAACCCAATCACTGCCTTACTGAAATGCATCAAAATTGGACCAGGAGAAACCACTGCCATACCCCAGTCTGATAGTCCCATTTTTATACACTCTAGCCACCACTCTCTTCAGTCAGCCTTTTACCCATATTACATATCTCCTCTGAGAATCTTCAGCTTCTCCAGAGTCACCAGTTTTACTCGTCTTCTTATTTGCACCATGGTTTTGATGTTTGACATCTGATTATCTTACATTTGTATGATGCTAGGGATGCAAAGGTGGATTCTTGTGTTCTTTTGTAGCTGTTCCTTGACACCTGATTTCCAAATCATTCTTTCAAAAGTGTCACAGATAGGTCTTTCTAATATGGATCTGGACCTTTATGAAACTGTGCTGGGAGGAGAGAACAGGAATGGGACAGACTGCCTGGTGGGACTGCAGCTTTGTATCATCTGAGTCATAGCAGTGAAAGAAAACAAGGCACTGAAGTGAAGCCCATGACTCAAATATGTGGCAAAAAGAGTGCATTGCTTTCAAATTTTAATCTGTCAGGCATACCAATATGCCAGCCTGCTGTCAAAAGCACAGAACAGAATGACTATTTTAGGTCAAAAGCTGCTATCATTTCACACAGTTTTTTATAACCCAGAGTACAGGCTGAATATTCAGTGCAGGAAGACTTGCCCTGAAGAGTTTGCATGTCAATCATTTGTAGTGCAAAGAATAGGTCATATGCACATTGGGTCACATTTTACTTCACTTACTACAAATTATCCAACCTAATATTTAAGTTGTGTTATACTAAAAAATATTTTTTATCATGTTTGTGCCATGTTATGACTTAAGAGTTTTGTTTTCTACATAGACTATAGAAAAATCCTTGACCCAGTTAATCCTCAAACTCTGGTCTTTCTCTGAGTAAAAGATACACAAACACCTCAGTAGCTAAACACAGAAGATCACACTACGTGTTCTAGTGCTTCAATTCTTTCCTTTTTACCAAAAAACATTTGTAGGAGCTCAGTCTGTGTTACTTCCTCTGCTTACACTGCAGGTATTCAAAAGACAGTCAGTCCTAATTATCCCTTCCTCCTTCACACATCCCCACAGACAATTAATAATGTTCAGTGATGTATAAAGCTGAGTTTACACTAACATAACTTTTTAATACATTAAAGTGGTGCACGTCTCAGGGTTTTTATAAATAAATGTCACTAATTTATAAATACTTGTGCTACCCTTGGTGCACAGACTGTGAAGGGGAAAGGGCAACGAGTGTGCAATCCTCTCTCTTCCCACTCCCATTTGTAGCTCCTGGGGATGCTCAAAGAGATTAAAATGCTCTTGCCAAATCCCAGGACATGCAGCTATTACTTACTGTGCACAGTGCAATACAATCTAGACTCAGAAAAGAGCAGCTCCGGAACTTATTCTTTGCTGCCCCTGTTATAAAAACCGAGGTTTTCTCTAAATAAGGAAAGCAAAAATGTTCAGGTACATCAGAATCAAAATTTCTCTGTCAAACCATATTCCAAAGCCTGGAGCTATGGAATACAGACAATAAATATGTATTTCTGCATGTGGAAAGCTGCAGGAAGGAGAGGTTTTAAATTCAGTCACTGTTATCAGATCAATGAAATGAAGATTATCTGTCACTTAAATCACAGTTAATAGGAGTTAATGAATTAATTTAATTCCACTTTGCAACTAGGAGCAAGAGGGTAAAATGCCACAGAAATGCCTAAAAAGAGAAGGTATCACCAGATGAAATTTCAAAGGTAGCCACTCCTGTTGCCTGGCTTGGTCTTGAGCCTTACTTGTGTTTGTATGGGAAAGTTAGTAAGATGCAGCATTATCCAAATGTTCTTTGAATTTCAGCTGTTTTGTGGTCATTGCTACTAATTTTATAAGAATTGTGACTAATTTTTATTTCATGTATTATTGTAAGACTGTATGATTCTGAAGCAGGATATTATGACATGGTGCGGCATCCAGCACATGTGTGTAATAGCCATAAATACTTCTCCAAACCAGAACCCAAGTGTATGATAAAACCAAAAAAAGAAAAAATTTAAAAACATAATATGCTAAAGTATAAAGGGAAAGTGAGTAATGGTTCTGTCCTCTAATATTTGTATGAATAACAAATACTCATCTATGGTAGAAACAATGGATTTTTTAGCTTTTTTACAAAATGAGCCAAAATCTTAAGTTTGTCTTTTTTGTTGTCTATAGATGACCTCTCCCATCCTGTTTTTTTAACAAGTAATAAAGATGCTTTTCTTTTTAATTCAAGCTCAAGGTGAAGATACTATATGGGTAATTGTATGAAAATTTGAGGAGTTTTGGTTTTAGCCAGTGTCTACAGCCTTTTCCTCCTGCTGTGTATCCTGTGAGATGGTCTCAGAATACGCAGCTGCATTGTTCTTTTTGGGCTATGTTTGCAGACTATTTCTAGCCCACATCAATGCAATCCAAATAATCCTCAGAAGTTGCTTCATTATTTATTAGAAAAAGCAATCTGGCATGCGGTGTGTTATCGACAGCTGAAATCCAATACTCAAAGGTCACCAAAACAAATACCAGAAAGAAAAGGTGTTAAGGCAAATAAAAATACACCTTTTTAATTTTGACTGAATTGATTAAATAACAATTGAGTGGTGTCACAGGTCATAAGGCTTTGAGACATAAGGTCAGCTTAATAGAAAAGAGCCTGGGGCCATGTCACAGGGTACGCTCTGAGGCCTGGCACTGAGGCCACATCATTGTGCTTGCTCCTGCCCTTACCCCATGTAGTCTGAAATGAAGAAATGCCTAAACAGAATGGAGAGCAGTCTAAATAGACTGGTGCTTATCGCTGAGGGCTACCCCCTGAGTCAATGCTGTTTAGAACTGATTGCTTTATTTGAAGTGAGAGTTCTGGGCATCTCTCAGTAAACATTTTATAAAATTCAGTAGGCCAAGGAAAAAAAAGAAACAACCAACCATAAAACAAAACAACAAAAAACCTTTCTACACCAGCAGTACTCTATAATATATGTACATCTCATTACAGTCCCACAGTTCAGCCCAGATATTTCAGGACCGACACAAAATGAGTAAAGTGAAGTGAAACACTTAAATACTCTGAAATTAAAAGAACTTTCTATGGGATTTTGAGAAGGGAGAACTGTACAGGGGCTTAAACGCACTAACACATCCATGCTAACATTATATAGTAGTACTGGTGTTTTGTATGCTAAATGATATTTTTCACAAAAATAGCTATCCCAGAGAATCTACTGTGCAGAAATGCATACCCTCAGATGTTGTCATTGAATTTTTAAAAAGGCATTGATAATTTTACATTTAATACTACAAATGGAATATCTTGGTTGTATCTAGTTCAGCCAGCTATTTAAAACTGTGCCCCACCAAAGCACATGAGAAACTACCTTGACTTCAGCAGTATAACTGGAACAAGTGCAACTATTGTGTTCAGAAGTCTGCTCTTAGAAACCCAGCATATAGGAAATTCAGTATAGGAAACTAGATAAGATATAAAATATTCAGATTATTTAACATTTTCATGCTTATCTATCTGCTGGCTCCAGTGGGGTCTAACGCATATCTCCCTATTCTGTGACTGTCTCTTCTTCTAGCACTCTTCTCTCCGGCTATCTCTATCTTATTCCCACCTTGGACTGGTAAGGTAAACAGCTGCCACTGAAGTATATAACAAAAGTACTCTGTTGAACAGAGCTGGTCTGGAAATAGATTGTGTTTTTCTTGAGCGGACATGTATAGTCTATTTGGTTCACCAATGGTCCAGCATCCATTTGAAAATCAGCTTCTGCAATTCCCTATCAGTTCCTAGAATTCCTATGACAATGGTGTGGCTAAATTCTGTTCTAGTTTTAGGCCTGATCATGATCCCACTCAATGAATGGTTAAACTTCTGCTGATTCTCAGAACAGTGATTCTGATTTTCATATGTTAGTTAAATTATAATTGTGCAGACTAGTACACTGACTCACTACATAACCTGGAAGTTCTAGAGTCTACTTATGTACTTTTCATTTTTCAAAATCCGCTATTACCTATGAAACATGTAAGATGGTGCACCAAAGAGAAAAAATAAATATTTTAATCTAGTTATATAACTTCTAATAAATTATAGTTTTCAAATGCAAAAAGTACTTAAGAAAGTAAGGCATGGGATCAATTAGATGACAACACTCAGTGTCTCGTGACTTCATGGTGGAAAGAATGCTTTTTACCACTGAGAATCTGACACTCTTTTTAATATATGTTCTGCTTAATGACAGGTTATTACATCAATTTTAATTGTCTGGAGTTTGAAAAAAAGTAGCTTTTGTTTTAAGATTGCTAGTTTATTTATTTTCTATTCTTCTTGTCCTGGAAGAGATGGTTTCCTTTTTGATCAGTTTATTTTAAGAAATAACCCATGGCTTCAAAAGATAATGCTTTAAAATGTAATTATATAAACTGTGAAGTTCAGGACCTACTCTGTCTACAAACATCAAAAGCAAGGATTTTCATTCACAAACATCTTTATCAACAGTAGTGAAGTCTATAAATCACTCAACAATACAGAAAATGTTTAGCACTTTTAAGAAAGGGGTCTGAACAGTGTCAATTATAGAGAGTGTAGCAATATAAAAACACATTTTCCTAAAAGGGACTCCTTCTGTACACACAGAGACATTTGTGCATGAAGTTTTCAAGCACTTGGACATAGACAGAATGAATTCTAGGACCTTTACTTGCAGGAAATACAATGCTATTTATCAAAAGTCATTTGGAGAAATTTTTTCTTTCTGCAGAAATTACTTCTCAACTCTGTATATTCTTGTCCTGTAGTTAGCGTTGTGGTTTGTGTATGCATAAAAAAAGGTTGGTCTGCAGCCCTTTTAATGATCTTTCAGACATGAAGTTAGCCACTATGGTGGGTGCAAAATGGCAATGGAAAGAAATGTATGTTCACGTGCAGAAATAGTGCACAAGTACTCGATGCTGGAACGTTCTTTCCTGTGCATCCCAGGTAGCTGCAGTTCTCAGAGGCAAGGCACAACTCTCCTCTTCACCAACCCCATAGCCAGAGAAAAGGCAAGGAGGAACAGCGAAGAAATGCTGGCTAAGGAAAAGCTTGAAGGTCTCTGCTCATTCACACAATAGGGCTAACACAAACAATACTAGTTCCCAATAGTGCTGGATTTCCAATGCCCAATTCTTTGCAGATTTGTATAATGATATTTTGTTCTTCATACCTCGTAGCAGGATTTTTGCTGGCAATTTAGACAGAACCAGACAACCTGGTGACTCTGATCTAATATTTATTCTTTCAAATCTTTTTATTTTGGCGAAAAACTGAAACATATGAACACAAAGGCTGTGCACTATGTGGCCCCTGCCTCACCTTTACTTTCCAAGCTGGAAAGCACTGCGCTGGGTGGATTATAAGTTACAGTTTTTCTAGATTCAGGCAGAACATTTATTTTCTGATCTACTTTCTCCCTCTCTTAGCAGTCTCAGTCCCTTGTGAAGAATGGGGAAATGCAAGTGTTAGAGATTGTTCTTGACAGTCCTGTAGTATTTCTTGGGTGTCAGCAGTCTTGGATCAGATTCTTGTATTAAGTGCCTTTATTTTAAAGGATTTGAACACTTAATAGCTTAGGTTTACTGTAAGGGTGGGCAACAGGTTCTTGCACTTCTGGGATTGACCTGTTGGTTTAGGTGTCTGATGTTAAGAGTTTTAACAAGTTTTGACAGACTGAAATGATCAGCTTCAAAGAAATGGTCATGACTACAGCATGTCCCTATTAGGCATCTTTGCAAGTATTGGCTTAAATCAGGATTCATGAACCGAACTTCAGTCTCCTTGGTTTGCTTATTTACATTTATTAACTGCACTGTTTAACCTCTCACCTTTTCCTTAGTAATGTATGTCAAATTATACCTTTTATCTGATTTTACATTAGGCTAGAAAGTGTGTCTAATTGTAAGCATTTATGCTGAAATACTGGCATAAATATTCTTAACTTAGGCCTTTCTGGGTCACGTTCCCCATTCCTATTTTAAAATCTATATTAGTTCATGTTCTTGCTTGTATCTTATCTGGCATTCTTCAATTCTACTTCATAGATTAAATAAAATTGGGTAAATTCTCTGAGGTTTCATTCAGTCTTTTTTTTCCTCGGAAAATTAATCCAGGACACAATGTCCTGTGAGTGGATAGAGGGTTAATCAGTGTTTGCATAACCTTTTCCTGAACTTTCTTAAGTTTTCCAATTAACTGAGGTAACTGAAAAAACTTACACATTTTGTGGTGTATGGTGTTTCCTTTCCCTGTCAGCAAAATTGCTTTAAGCAGCCATGCATATTTCTAAAGACTCTAACTAAAATGTGAAAGTTTAAATCATTGCCAACTGTGTATGAGAAGCACCAGCTGAGATGGATTTCAGTGGTAACTCTTACCTCGCTGCTCAGAATTCACCTTCTTGTTGGTTTGTGAGCAGTAAAAAAGAAATAAATTTCTTCTCCGTAGAGGAAAAAGCCTTGTTATGCAGAAGCACTTTATAAAAGCTCACTTTCCACACTCTGCTTTGAAGGACAGTGTGTTAAGCCTGAGAAGCTGTCATTAAAGGAGATGCAGAGCAGATGTGCAGCCCCTTGTTGAGTTGTACCGGCAAAACCCCCATGTACTCCACATATATATCTGACATAACACCTGTAGGCTAGGCAGTTTGAAAGTGGAAGCTGCGGCGGAATGGTCCGGAAGCACAGTCCATCTGAGTGGGTACAGTAATGTAAGTATGTTGGCTAGGGAAAGGTATAGCTGTCCTGGACTGAACTTGAGGTTTCCCAGTTCCGTCATCTCTTCAATTCTTGAATAAGAAAGGTGAAAATTGACTGATATCTGCAAGGTAAAGACAAAGCCAGTACTTTAGGTCTGCCAGATTACTTTCAAAATCTGTGAGTAAAATGATTCTGTTATACTTGAGAGCAATTGTCTAATTCCAAACCTGTGTTGTTAAGCATTCCAAGTCTGACTGCTGGGGAAATGAACCAGCCCTCCAGGAATGATGGTTGAAAACCACCTTTGTCACAGAGAAGTGTATGAAAAGTACAAAATAGGAGTTATAAATTTCAATGTCTTGGATTCCTATTACCACACGAGTAAAATAATAATCCCATAAAAATTCAAACAAGCATCCAAAAAATGCTAGTTACAATGTTTTGGCAGTAATAAAGATTCTCTCATTTGTCTCTAGCACCATTGGTTTCCTCACACAGCTGCTGTGATGCTGTATTATTTCTTGTCTGTATTATTTGATTTAATGCTTTGACTTCTTTTTATTTGAAAATAATAAACTAAAACCTAAATGAAATTAAGAAATACCACATAGTTCAGGGGTTGGATAATTCTAGTTGTACCCAATAACACTATCAGCCAGCTGCCTTCTGCAATAACGGTAGTTTCTTCTTGCCTTCAAGTTTATTACTAATTATGAGGAAACTTCTGACTTCCCCAGTTATGAATTTAAAGTGTGTCATGGTGTTGCAAATTGCCAGTGTGTGCTAAGTAACAGAGGGGCCCACCTAGCTACGTTTGTAATGTGAATAATTAGAGACATTCCTATCCTCATATACATTCACAAAACTAAAAAAAAAAATCCGCTTTCTAACAGGCCTCATGGAAAGCTAGAACATGTTTGAATAAAATATTCACTATGTCTCCTTTATTTGACAAAAATTCCCAGACCATGACTTCCTTTCGTAGTTCAAATGTCAAGCATCCCTTCCACTGTGGTCAGGGTGGCATGCAGGAACAGAGGGAGACCCTAAACAGAAGTCTTTAATGATGACAAGCCTGGTTAACTCAATGACCCACAGCATCTTTTGTCTCCCTTTCTCCCCGTGTTGGCTCCTGCTGATTCAGATGGGGGAAGCCAACTAGCAGAGCAGTTCCTCATGCATAGTCTAGGGAAAATGCTTTCTTCACCCTTGTGCATAGAGTGCAAAAGGCCCTTCAATTTCCTCTGTACTGTTTTTCAGTTTTTGTCTTTTTCTCTGATTGACTAGCTTTATATTGATTGAAAAGTCATTTCCTTTGCCCAGTCTTCTGAAAAACTAAATAAATGTTTTCTGTGACCCTAACTCTTAGATTTTTCTTTCCACAGACCTAAAGAAAAAGTTTCCTGTCAATTATATTGAAGGAAAAATTATATTGTTGGTTTGTAGCACTTATTTTCTCCCTATGTGTCAAAAGGGAGCAAATGATGCATTAAAAGCCTAAAAGCTAAAATAAAGATTAGGTGTAAAGTGCTATTGATCCCTTTACGAAAAGAAGCTAAGACAGATTCCACTCCGCTGTCAGGTTACATTTTCAGTAAGTTACCCAGATGCAAGATTTGCAACTTCTACAAAGGAGTCTTTAAAATGTTGTTGAAACTATCAAATAAGATTAGACCAGACAGTAAAAACAACCATTGAAAAATGTCAGTGGTGCAGCTAAGGTACTGTCAAGCTGCATTGTCCCAGTTTAATGGAGCCAATGCCTGAATGTTTAAGGTCCATATGAAGATCCAGAATTTTTAAAACATCACTCATTACATTCTCCATATGCACACTCTACACACACACATATATATACACACATATATGTATCTCCATGTCCAGAATCTACAAGATCTTAGGAACATAATGTAGTTTTCACTAGATGGAGCAGAAGAAAGCTCCAGTTCTCAGTTCTCTAACTCACTATTCATAAAAAAAAAAACCCTGAATATTTTTGAGATTATTACAAGCTATACCAGTTCTAATGGTTCTAATGGTTCTAATTCTCTAATGAGAAAACAAACTATTATTGTTAATCAGTACAGTAGATTTTCTTCAAATTGCTCTACCTTCTTGTTCTTGACAAACATTTCTGCCGTTCAGACATTTCTGCCATTCCTTTGCTTCAAGAAGAAAGCAAGACAGCAGCTGAAAAATTATGTGACTCCATTGCAGAAAGTTTATGGGCAAATCTCATTCTTTTTTGTATTGCTTTGATGTACCAAAGTTTATTGGAAACAAGATACTCGGATACTGAAGGCATATATGTTACTTTCTGCATCAATTGACAACCAAGTTTAGCAACTGAGTGTACAAAGAATAGAGAAGGTCAACTACAAAACTTTTGTTTGTTAGTTGTGCAAGCTGGAAACACGAGAGAGATAAATCTAAAGAAGAATTAGGCAGCTGTTGATTAAATTCTATAAATTAAAAATGATTCTACAAGCTAAGGCAATAAAGTGAATTCCCTGAATCTCAATAGGGCATCTCTAGAAAATATCCAGAGATTACTATTGGGGGGGGGGGGGGGGGACGGGCAAGACGAGCCAACAG